>NC_056748.1:347084843-347172741 GCF_019279795.1 Protopterus annectens | reverse complement strand
AGTCTTTGTTTTATGATTAGAGACCATATGACGGTAAGGAGGGTTAGTTTGATCCTTGTGTCATTTAGGGATACCAAAGAATTTCCATAGTTGTGGGTACTGTACTTGCATGAATTCTGCTTCATCTGAGGAAATCATCTGTTGTTTGGTAAGTGATTTAAGAGTTCTATCTATCTTTTTAAAGGCACGGTTTATATCTGACATCTGTACAGGTAAGTAGTACTCACTGTTCTTGAGATCATCTTCCAAGGTGTTAACATAACGTTCATGTTCCATAAGGACTACACCTGTGCCTTTGTCCGCAGACATGATTCTGAGGGACTTATCTTTTTGTAGATTATTGAGCTCCATGACTTCTGCTGTGGAAAGGTTAAACCATTTGTAAGGACTATTGGTATTAAGTAGGTGTCTGAAGTCTCTGTCACACAACTTCAAGAAGATTTGTAAGGTGTTATTGAGAGGTGGGTTGAAGATGCTGCATTTGAATGCAAGATTGAGGTTGACATGAACTAAATCACTGTCCAAATCTGAATCTTTGTCACAGATCAGCTTTAGGTTGAGCTTCCTAAGGTAGAGGCGCAAATCAATGAATAAGGACTGTAGGTCTGCTCTTTGAGAAGGGATGAAAGTGAAACCCTTCTTTAATACTCGAATAGCAGTTTGAGATAGAACTCTATCTGTAAGGTTGAAAATCTCATAGGGTTCTACCATTAAGCAAGAAGAAGGAGGCCAAGAAATCTTGGCTGCATTCTTTGGCTGAACAGCCTCCACTGGACATCTCTCTAGAAGTGGGTGTTAGCTCTTCAGACTGTCTGGTGTCAACTTAGGATTCCTGTGCCATGACTCAGTTGGAGGTCAGCATGGATCTTCACTAGTAACTCCTGTAGCCATACGAAGAAGTCATCACAGAATAACTTAGAGGGATATATGTTTCATTGTTAATTGATAAGGTTGATGTTGGTCTTGTCACTAGTACTAATAATTGTGGTAATTTAAGTTCTAGAGGTGAGGGCATCCAGCAATTTCCAAATAAGTGTCCGCATTCTTTTATCACGTCTTCAATTGATAGTCTTGAGATTCATAGTATTGTTAGTAAAAATTGGCAATTTATTGCAAATGATCATATTCTTAGTGCACATTTAGGTTCAGCACCCAAAATTCTTTATAAGAGGGGGTACAATTTTAAATCCTTATTTGACAATATGTTTTCAATGAGGGAGTCTGTAAGAATTGTCATGCATAAGTGTGGTACATGTCCACAATGTCCTCTGGTTTTAGAAGGTGATAATTTTGGAATAAAAACAGATTTATACATGGAAATTTAATTGTGATACAACGGACATAGTTTATGCTGCCATATGTCAAACATCTACTGGCTTTTATATAGGTAAATCTGAATGGAGAGTTAAAGACCAGATATATGAGCATAGTTATGACATTCAGACACAGAAAACTACTAATGCTCTCAGGAGGCATATTTTGCAGAATCCTCCTCACTTGTTCCTATCTTGTGTTATTGAACAAGTACAGCAAAGTCCTCTGGGAGGTCTTTGGAAGATTCGGATCGAGGAAAGAGAGTTGTGGTGGCAGATTTATCTAAATGCCGCAGTCCTCCCTTGTTTCAATGATGTTGTATTCATTCAATGTTTACTCTAAAGAAGGGGATATGGAAAATAATCAATTTATTTTTTTATGTATTTTTATTATATTTCTTATGTATACTGTAAGGTATGGGATGCTGTTTCTTTAAATGCATATTCATTCCTGGTGAGTGTGTATGACATGTGATTTGAATTTTGTTTTTATGTGGTTGGCATTATTATTGTATTTTATCTGAAGAGGTCCAAACTTATTGTGGGCGAAAGTGCTTATCATTTTACTTGTGTGCTATTTCCGGTGACATTAAATTCCTGGAGCTAGTGCTCAGTGCCTTGATTTTTGTTTTTTCAGGCCGACATGGATCCTTCCTTTTGCACGTCCTCAGAGTCTTTGCATGTGTCTGCCCCAGATGTTGATGGGGAACCGTGGTTGGTTTTCAGAGAGCCGTAGAGGGATTCTGCAAATTCTGGTCAGGTTAGAGGTTCCAGGTACTCTTATTGAATCTCAACTTGGGTTGGAATCTCTAGGTTTTTGTTAGGACTGATGTTCCTGCCAAGAAAAAAGCAGAAGACTAATTCTTCTGTATGTCCTTCAGAGGGAATGACAGGGGTTTACTTGGGGGGCCTATTCAATGCCCTAATGATCCTGAAGCCTCCACAAGGGGATTCTGTGTCTACTCCATCTAGGACTTCAACTCCTTCTAAAAGACCTAGGGAACCTGATTTCTCGGATGGGGATTCAGTCAGAGGAAAGGTCTTATTCTTATCTCTTCTCAGATGGCTTCTTCCTTTGCTAATGGATCTGATGAAGAGAAATCCATTAGCCCTGAATCTTCTTTGTAGGAACCGTCCTGTGGGGAGACAGTGGACAAAATGATGGAATATTTTAAGTGTAATTCTTCTCAGGTGTCCGACATCCAGAAGAGGTATTATGAGTTGCTTCAGTGGGAGGTGCCTATACCTTCTGCCATACCTCCTGTGTTGGCTGCTTTATTGGATACCTTTATAGCTGCCTCTAAGACTCCTGGTTCTCAGCCCCCTGCTCTCAAGAAACCTGGTAGGTTCTCTAAGGTTCCTGAGGATTGACAATTCCTATTCAGCTGTCCTTCTGTTGCACCTGCTGTGATGTCAGTCTCCTCTGACTAGTCTCTAACGTTTTCCGTCTACCAAACTTCTACCTTTAGATAAGGATAGTAGGGCTTTGGAGAGGATTTGAAGAAAGTCTATACTGCTTTCACCTTTGCCTTTAGGGCCATTAATTAACAGACCCACATGACCAGATGTGCTGTGGCCTTGATTGCCCAGGCTTGTCGGGTTCTTTATGACCTCTCTGATTTTGAATGAAAGTTCTGTGCGTTTTCTGTTTTGGGTTCTACCTCTCATGTGGCTTCCCACTGTATCAAGTGCAGCTGTGATGCTGCTGATTCCTCTTCCAGAGCTGCTGCATTTGAGTCTGTCATGACGTGTTATTTTTTTGTTTTGTCTGCAGCTTTTGCCCGACAGTATTAAGGCCAAGTTGCTGGATGTTGCTTTGGATAATAAAAATCTCTATGGGACTGCTGCTGTCACTGATATGTTAAGTCTCTTTAAAAAAAAGGACCTTAAACATATTTTTGTGACCTCATCCCTAAATTTCAGAGGAACTATCCTACTAGGTTTGTTTTTGTCTGTAGGCAGCCTCATCAGGCCATGAAAGGCAGGATGGGTGGTAGGAGAGCACTTTCTGCTAAGTTTGTTTCAGGATTCTGTGGCCCAGAAGCCTCCTTTGTCTGACAAGCCTGCTTCTCTTTGACATTTTGCCTCTCTAACCCTCGGCCCGGTTCCTTTTTCCCTTTGACTCCCCCTCTGTCTTCCAAACTGACAGGTCATCACTTCAGATTCTTGGGTTCTGTCCATCATCCATCAAGGTTACTTTGTGGTGTGGAAGTCTGTCTCTCTCTTTCCTGGGATTCCCTGTCCTCCTTGGAAACAGCTTCCTCACTTCCTGGATTTTTTTGGTCTCTGGTGGATCAGGGAACTTTTTAATCTCTCCCTCTTTTCCAAGTAGGAAAGGAGCCGTATTCCATAATGTTCCTGGTTCTTCAAAAGGAGAGGGCTCTTGGAGGCCGATTGTGGACCTCTCCTTTTTCAACACTTTTCTCAAAGTTCCTTCCTTTCTGATAGCTTCTCTTCAAACCCAGTTTCCTTTGTTGCTGCTCCAGGCTATTCTGCTGTGCTTGGACCTGAAGGATGCTTACCTTCATATTCCTATTCACACTTTTTCAGGAAGTTTTTGCATTTCTCTGTTTCTTCCCCTCATTTTCAGTTCTGTGATTTGCCCTTTGGCCTCTCTTGCTACCCCAGGGGTACTCAAAATGCCTAGCTCCTGTGATTGCATTTTCAAGCTCCAAGTCATTTAGATTTTTCTTTATCTAGATGAACTGTTGATCCAGGCACCTTCTTGCAGTTGCCTCTTTTAGGCTCTTGAGTTCACCATAGTTCTCCTTCAAAGTAAAATTTGTGCAGCCAGAACACTCAAGTCACCAAATTTAAAAAAAATAACAATTATCTTTATCTGCTGAGCATTTCCATTTTTGTTTGTTTCTCCTTCAAATTTGGGAGTTCACTGACAACTTCCGAAAGTCTGTCTTGACTCCCCACTCAAGATCATGTGTGTCCGGGCTGCATTATTCAGGCAGTGTCAGTGCTGGCCTCTCTTTCACCTCCAAAGGATTTTTTCTTGACAGCTTTCTTTCAGTCTGTTCCTTCTCCGCCTGCCATTCCAGCCAGGGAGTTTCTTTGGGTCGTAGGATTCATGGCCTGTTCTGTTCTAATGCTCCCTCTTGCCAGAATACATATGCGGAAACTTCAGTGGTACCTCAGGTCAGTTTGGCTTCAGCATTGCCACCCTCTGGATTTCAGAGTGCCTCTCCTGTGTCTCAATTGGGAATTCAAGTGGTGGATTCAGCATCTTGCCTTCAACCCAGGCCTGCCCTTTCAGCCTCCAGTTCCTCCCTAAGAACTGTTCAGCAACACTTCTTACATGGGGGGGCTTACTGTGGTCACATGAAAGATCAGGGTCTCTGACCCCTTCATCAGAAGTCAGACCATATCAACATCAAAGAGATGAGAGCTCTGATTCTGGCCCTTCAGGATTTTCACCCCATGCTCATTCCAGGTCCCCTGATGTACACAGACAACACCATAGTGATGTTGTATGCCCACAAACAGGGAGGCACAAAGTCTTATCTTTGCAGGCTGGCTGTTCAGGCCTGGGGTCGGTCTATCAGTTTTCTGCTAACTCTTCAAGCAGTGTATATTCCTTCAGATTGCAGTCTAGTGGCAGACACAGGCTCACAAATGGATGCTTAACAGAGACATGTTTCTGGACATAGTCCATTGGTGGAGTATTCCTCAGGTAGATCTTTTTGCCTCCCCTCTGAATAGGCAGCTCGCTCTTTTCTGTTCCAGTGTACTCTGCTCTTTGGTGTGGAAGATGGACACCCTTCCTCTACTTCGATTCTTGCAGAAGATTCAACTGGACTCCCCAAAAATCCTGCTAGTGACTCCCTTTTGGCCAAGACAACACTGGCTCCCATTCTTAATGCATCTGCCCAGGGGCAGTCATCACAAGTTACCTCACCAGTTGAATCTCCTCACAGAACAAGGGGTCACTCATCCATTCTCACTTGCCCACATTTTCTCTGACACTGTGGGTGATGAGGCAAACATTTTAGGCACCTCTTTTCTGAGGACATGTTCAGGGTTTTACACAACGCAAGAAAACCTGCAACCAGAAAGTCTTGTATGTCCAAATGGAAAATGTTTTCTGTCTGGTGCCATGCTCATAGCCAGGACCCTTTTTAGTGGTTGTCCCTTTGATTCTCTCCTGTTTGTGTGATATGCTCCACTCTGGCTTATGTGAAGGCCCATTTTTCAGCTACTGTCTGACCTTGAATCCTCCATTGGCTTCTTGTTTTGAGTTCAGTTTCTTAAAGTCATTCTTCATCTTAGGCCCCCAAAGATACCTATTCCTCCCCCTTGGGACCTTAATTTTGTTTTTGCAGAATTGACTCAGGCTGATTTTGAGCCTGCAGGATTCAGCTTTTGTGCAACACTGTACCTAGAAGATTGTTTTCTTACTTGCTCTTCTTCTTAGAGGGTTTCTGAGCTTCAGGCCTTTGTGACCATTCCTCCTTTTTTTAGTTTTGTTTTTCACAAAGACAGGGTCTCTCTTCATATTAATCCTTCTTTTATTCCCAAGGTGCTTAATAAGTTGTCTGTAAATCAGGCAGTACAATTCCCTTCCTTTTTCCCTTCTTCATGGTCTGCTAGTGAGTAGGTCCTGCATACTTTGAATTTGCAGAGACAGCTCAAGTATTTGGATAAATCTAAGACCATTTATAAGTCTGACCAGCTTTTTGTTTTTTTTTTCATCCCAGGACCAGGACATTGAGTTTAGCTGTTTCTAAGCAAACCATCTCCTCCTGGATATCTAAGACCATTTCCTTTTGTTATTTTTTACGTGGCAAGTGTTTGTCTTCTTCTGTTAGAGCACATTCCACTAGTGCCTTTGGCTCTTCTGATGCCTTCTTCAAGGGTTTGGATATAAATTCCATCCTGAAACTGCTACTTGGTCTTCAATGTGTACCTTTACTAAGCATTATAAATTGGATATGGTTTCTAGGGGCAGGGCAGATTTTGCTAAGGCCATCCTGCATAGATTTGATGAGGGTTCTTTCCAGCCTTCCACCTTTCACTCTTTTCTTGAGCTTTTGTACTCTCCCTGTTTTATAGAGTAGTGCAACAGTGAAGAGAAGGATATCTACTGTTATCGTAAGATTTTCACAACTGTGCTTTCCTTAATTTTCATCCCAGTGTAAGACGACCAGATAAGGGATACACAGAAAGTGACTACCTTTTTTAAGGTTGTGCAGGGAGGCAGTTACTATTTCCAGATGTATGTACCATCACGTGTATTTGTCTTCTATGTTTATTGTACATTGCTACATGGTTAACTTTGAGCATTAAGCTTGGGGTGCGACTCTTTTCAGCCTTGGAAAAAAAAACGTATGATTTTTGTTCAGGCTATCATTGAATCAAAAGGTTGGGAAAAAGCTCACCTCAGAGCTTCTATACACCAGGACTTTTGGTGCCTAATAGTCCCTAGATCCCCAACTTAATCTAATTATTACACTGTACTGAAAGGATTAAGAGAAAAACAAAGTTGGAAGAGCAAGACTATGATTTTCTTCCCTTAATAATGATTTTCTGGCCACCACTGAATGAAACAGTTTTATAAAAACTGTGAAATGCATATCAGGATCTGGAGCCCTCAGACCCCTGGCTCAGTGCAGTCATTTCACTATAGTCTTGATCAGTTCAGGATGCCTTGAAAGGATTCAGGGGAAAAACAGAAGTTGAAGACCAAAGACTCATTTTTTTCCTCTTGGGCATGAATTTTGTTCAGGATATCATTGCATGAAAAAGTTGTTTAAAAAAATTAAAAAGTGCACTTTAGCGCATCTGGAACCCCCTATGGCTTTGTCAGTTAAGGTATATTACAAAGGAAAAACAAAGCTGAAAATCAAACACAGTGTGTTTTTCCCTTAATTTTGAGTTTTGCTTAGGCAATCATTGGATATAAAGCTTGTTTAAAAAATATGTAAAATGCACCACAGAAAAAGAATCGAGAAACACCCATGATGTCTTGCAGCCCTCAGACTGAAGCTCAGATAGGCTTGCCTACGTAAAATGTTCTAAATTAGTAAATGTAGGAAAAAATGAAGATTAAGACAAACTGGAAGAAAAAGGAAAAAAAAGAGACTGGATACTGTGGCTAGACCAGGATGGAAGGTGGTGTGTGTGTGTGTGTGTGTGTGTGTGTGTGTGTGTGTGTGTGTGTGTGTGTGTGTGTGTGTGTGTGTGTGGCACACCATGGAGCCATTTCACTTTGGGTGCCACTCGACCTAAGGCTAGCCCTGGTCTTTGGTTTTCCATTTTCTAGTTGTAGCATTTTAGCCACTGTCAGTATTAAAGTAGCAACTGTTTCATTTCTTCAGTACATGTTATTTTTACACCAACTCAACCAAAACATCTTTATACTGAGATTAAATTTCCTTCCAAGTGTACACATTTTCAAGTCATTTTGTACTGCAGCAACTTCTTCTATTCCCCCAAGTATAAGAATGTAATAGGCTCATAAGAATTTTTTTCTGAGCAAACACATCACCAACATATGTCACTTGTTGTGTGAATATTTTTTCAAGTCTCGTAGGTGTGTACAAATATTTATGCAAACATTTCTATGCAGAAATTTTAAATTTTCTCAACTTAGTTGCATATCTAGGATAAAGATACAGTTCCACTGGATTCCCAGGGTGGATGCACAATAAGTAGCTGAATTTCAGCTCTCCCAGTGTGAAAACAGAAAGATAGAAAAGAACCAGTTAATTTGTCTTTTTGGCGAAATTTCAGTTACTGGCTGTTAAGTGCACTGCCTTGATGACAGAAAAGAAGAAATTTGGAAAATCTGAAAGAAAATCAACCACAAAAGGTGAGGGGAAAACACTGGCTGGGAAGAGTCCTGCAGCTGTTCAGCAAAAAGCAGTTCAAGATCCACCTTTGTGCAATACATGACTTCCGGTAATCAAGAGGAAAAAATAAATCAAATATGGTCAAAGCTGACCAAAATAAATGAAATACTGAAGGAGTTCATCAACTCAAATAACAAAAGGCTAAAAAAATAGAAGAATTTTTAACCAGATATTCAGATAAGCTGATAAAACTGCAAAATCAGAGGTTGAAATGAAGAAAAGGATGCTGAGTGTAAGGATTGCTCAAGAGGAGATGTTTCAAAAAATGATAGAATTAGAGGAGTGAGCACGTAAGAAAAACCAGAGATTTTTTGCTGTAACAGAGAAACTGGAAGGAACAGACTGTATTAATTTTATTAAAGTACAAATACGCAACCGGACTGGTATTCCACAGCAGGAGTTATTAATTGAAAGGGGACATTGGAAGGCAGCCCATATCTTTAATAGTAAAGACGCAATCCTACCAGCAGAAAGAGTTGATTCTGATAAAATGTGGCAGAAGGACAAAGTATTAAAAGTGGAAGAGAGCAGAGTGTTGTGGAAAAAGATTGATTACTGATTGAACACCAAGCAGAAGAGGAATAAAATTATTTCCACAATCAGGGAATGTAAAGAAGCAGCTGTGAGATTCAAGGTGCTGTATCCAGCAATTTTCAGAAATAATTAGTTTCCCCTGGAGGGTCAACCTAATTTTTTCATTGCAGAACTTGCTAAGGAGAAAATACAAAAGTTTGTCCAACAAAAGTGCGCTATCAAACAGAAGAGGATTCTGCTGCTGCATCTGATAATAAAGCCCATACAGAGACTATGCCAGTGAAACCTTTTTCAGTGTTCCAAAGAAAAATGCTTGAGAGACAGCAAAAACGCACAAGAGTTGACTAGAATAATCAGGAGTACATTGGAAGTGAACCAGAGACTGGATTTGGGAGATGAAGATCAACAGAAAGAAAATTAGCAACTCTGAAGAATAAATGTGGGATTGCAAAGCATTAATACATTTGTAAATACGACAGAATAAGAAAACCTGGAAATATTGGACTTTTTTGACTTAGTTAAACTTGCAGCATATGTACAACTTCATGTCATTATTGTTTGGAAGGACATGCAGCAGAGGGGAAGAGGAAGGAAAGAGTTAACTGTAAGTTATCTCATATTATACAATGACCCTCCCATTAATATTCCAAAACGTGCACGCTGATTGGTCAGCGTGCACATTGTAAATCAAAGACTTATACTAATGGAAAAAGGTCCAGTCGCCCTGACTTTTTCCATTAGTATAAGTCTTTTTGTTTTGTTTTTTTTTATACAGCAACTGAGAACGCAAAATCTCCGTTGCTTTTTAGAAACTGTGTTGCTATGTTAAAGGAGTTTAACATAGTGAGACAGCTTTAAAAAAAGTAATGGAGATCTTCCTTTCTCCGTTGCTTTTTTTTTTAAAACTGTCTCGCTATGTTAAATGGGTTTAACATAGCGAGACAGCTTTAAAGAAAGCAATGGAGATTCTCCGTTGCTTTTTTTAAAGCTGTCTCGCTATGTTAAACTCCTTTAACATAGCGAGACACTTTGTAAAAAGCAACGGAGATCTTGCTTTCTCCATTGCTTCCACCCACATCTCTGATGTACTGCGTAAGCATACGCATGTGCAGTACATCAGAACTGCCACAGAATACCAGACAGCTGCGGAAAGGCAGCATGGAGGCATTATACAATGCCATTATTTAAGAAAAGTAAGTATTTTTTTCTTAAATGTCATTGTATAATAGCAATAACCCACGCCTGGGTGTGGGTAATGCTGGATTTACCCATGATTGTCTTTATTTGACCACTCTGGCTTTGCCGTCGTGACCAGATCCCACCAACCGTGGGTAAATCCAGTATTACCCACACCCAGGCATGGGTTATTGCTTAATTCTACAACTCCTATAACTTAGCAAAAAGTATTTGCTTTTTTAAATGAACGTACAAAACCCTTGTTAATTGTCTATGCTAGGTACTTGATATCATGTTTCACTCGTATATCTATGCCAGTTGTAGTGTAATCCATTTTATAATATGTTTATTGTATATACTAAATGTGTTTTTATGGAGCTTTTCTCCTTGGGCCTCCACTGAAAATGGGATTTTCTTGCCCCAGTGGATCATCCTGGTAAGCAAATGCCAATAAGTAATAAATAAATAAACAAGTAAAACAAAATTGTGGTCTTATCAGTATTTTTATAATGCTTGACTTATATATTCTGCATGCTATAAAGTAGAGCTTTTTCAACTATTTTATCTGTAATAGGGATACTAAAATAAACAGGAGCCTCTATTTTTTTTTCTTCCTTCCTTCTTTCTTCACTTTTAAGAAATTTAGGCACTGCAATGTAAAAAGAGAAGAAAGACTCGGCAAAACAACATGATACAAGAACAGATGATATGCTTTTTCTTATTTTTTTGCATATGGAATGACTGGATTAAGGCCCTTTGTTTGATTAATTTAATAGCAAGTTTTAATGAGAAGCAAAAAGAAATAATAGTAATACAGCACTGAATATAATGAAACGTTTTCCTGTAGCACATAAATTTTCACAGAGCAATATAGAAGGCTTGTGGTGAAGAGCAGCTGTCTATCTGGTTCTCAGTCTCAGTTTTCTGTGGAGACAATCTGATAAGCAATAAAACAAAACACTTTCTTTCAATGGGTCGGAGATGACATATTCTGAAAACATTCAAAGTGTTCTCTGTATCGAGGAATAAAGATAAGACAAAACAAACAGTACTTGGTGGATGTAGAAGTACAAGCTGTACCATGTGTCTTTACATTAATACCCTTCATTATAGATTGATTCGAACCTCTGCATTTGACTGTCAGTCTGGAGCAGTTGTTCATTTTAGGAGATTTAATCCTCATTATTTGAAGATGTACATAGTTTTGTATGTTGGTATTAAGTTAATAGGTTCTAGAGGTGTGTTGGTTTTTTTGTTTTAGTATTTTCATTCAAGTAAAAAGTCTTGTAAGATTTGACATAGGTTCAAATCGCTATGAGAAGAAACATCTGTATAAAATATTAATCTGCTAAACATTACTGTATGCATGTAACACAAAAGCTAAAACTAGATATTAAAAAAGCTGTTACACAAGTGGGAATAATAATTTCTTATCAAATTGACACTTTGCATATTATCTTTAAATATGAATGTCCTCACTGATATATACAAAAAAAAAGAAAAAGTAGTGAACTATATTAAAAAAATGCAGTGTGCAAATAGCTTTGCTACAGGAGACATGTTTGGAAAGAACTAAGCATGTGAATTTGGGATTTCAGGATTATTATACAGCAGAATATTTGGAACAAAGAAAAGGGGGAATACTTGTATTAATTGTAAGATGAGCAACAATATGATAGAAGTGGAAAAAAAAAGAGATGATAATGGTAGATTTGTTGTACTAAGGAGCTACTGCCAAGGGAGAAGGATAACGCTGGCTTGTATTGATATTCCATCTAAAACCATTACAATGAAGTTGAAGAAAATTCTGGGATAGATAATTAGCTTTCAGCAGGGGATATTACTTGTAGGTAGTGGCTGGAATTTGATCAGCAATGAGGATGTATCTGGGGTGCCTAGAAGGGAAAATATAACAAAAGGGGGTAGATTTTTGAAAGAAGTTTGAAAATAGTTGGAATGGAAGATGTGAATTCAGTAGTAGATGTTTGGAGAGTATTTATGTATTCCCTAAGGTACAAAAACTGGGCTATGCTAGACGGAAGTTAAATTTTGCAGGAACATGTGCATTTAATCAAAAGTTTTGATTAGCAACCAATAATTATTTCAGCTCATGATCATGCTCCATCTGTTAAAAAGAGAGGAATTTAAGGAATGAAAATTATTTGGGAGTTATTAGAGAAGATAACATTTTTTTCTGAAAATATAGCTAAGGAGTAGGATAAACTTAGTGAAGTTGAAAAATAGGGTGAAAGTAAAAGAAAAAAAGATATGGGTTAAGAAGTAACAAGAATTATTTAGAGGGACTGACAAACGTTTAAGTATTGCAGAAGACGGTGAATCTCACAGAACAAGAAAAGGGGCAATTGCAGAGTACTAAAGAGAAAATAAGGAACTACCTGGGTAATATGCATGAGTTTAGAAAGATTGCTGTTAAGCTACTATTTTTTGATATTAACTCCAGAGCTCCAGAAAACAAAAACATTTAGCACAACAGCTCAGGCAACAGAATGTAGAAAGGATTGTTGCCTAGCTTATTGAACCCATAACAGGGAAGATGACCAGAAATCCTGTAGAGGTATTAGAAATATTTCGGAAATTTTACGAAAATCTGTATAAAGCAAAGAAATGTGGAAATCAAGAAAAGATACAAATGGAAATGTTCATCAAAGAACTAAATATGCCAAGGTTAGAGAAAGATGGGGGGCTGATTTACTAACAATTAGAATAGGAGGCGATTAGGTAAGAATGGTGATGTATAACCAGCTGCAGGAAAGTTTCCACTCTAGAGGGTATTTCTTCCCTCCTAAATTCCAGATTTCCACAGAAAGTGATAAAGATCTGGAAGGTTTTGTTTAACAGTATTTTAAAAGGAGGAAAATCACCAATATCCTGGAAGAGAGCTGTGGTGGCTGTAATACTTAAAGATGGTCAAGATCCATTAGATGCAGCTTCATATAGGCGCATTTTGATTCTAAACCATGATTATAAAGCATTTATGTCTATAAGGGATAAAAGAATGACAAAGGTGATGCCTCAATTGATAAGTAAGGATCAGTGTAGTTTCGAGGAGGGGAGGCAAACATCTGACAACATTACTAGAACAATGATGATCCAGAGGGAAGCAGAATGCAAAAACATACCACTGTTGTTGGTGGGTCTTGATGCAGAGAAAACATTTGACAGAGTAAGTTGGGATTTTATGTGTAGAGCAATGGAAGGATTTGCATTCCCTGATAAAATTGTAAAGTTGATTGGGGTTATATATGAGGGATCATAGGCGAAAATTTAAGTGGGGGTTGGGGTCTTCTCTGAGTTTTGTTTGAGCAGAGGAACTAGGCCAGGAGTGTTCTCTTTCCTGTTTTCATTATGTTTAGAACCACTGGCAAAGAAATTAACGGACTCAGAAATTCAAGGATATAATTGGTATGACAGCCAAGACAAGTTGGCTTTATTTGCACATGGTATTATTTTATACCTGATAAAAGCATAAAGGGACATTTCAGTGTTCTGCAACATTCTGAGACAGTTTCATATCTTTTCAGGATACAAAATTAATGAAGATAAAACAGCAATAGCTGCAAATTGTGTAACCACACACAAATTGGTTCAGTAATATCCATATTTACAGAGACACTATAAAATGAAATATTTAGGAGTATGGATTAAAAAGGATTCTGTTATGGCAGCTAAGGATACGTGAGGATAGACTAAACAAAGAAATAATACAAAAACTGAGAAATTGGAATCTCTGTTTTATGGATAGCGAGATATGTTTTTAGTCCATTTAGTTTTATAGACAGATCAGGCATATTTTTATCAACCAGAGGAGAAGTTATGGATAGCAGTTAATAAAAAGATGAAGGGTTTTATCTGGGAGGGGGAAAACATGAGAGTCAAGTGGGATAAATTGATCCTTCTAATTGAACAAAGTGTTTTGGGATCGCCTGATTTGAAGGGGTAATTCAGAGCTACACAGTTAAGGCTCCTATTCATAGCACAAGCAGAAAGCTACAATTCTTAGCAGAAAAGTATGGTGATTGGGGGGAAGCTCAAGAAACAATGGGAGACTCTGATTTTGGATGCAGATCCTTAACAAGAATAACAATAACCATACAGAGTATTATATTCATAAAGTAGCAGAAAGTATTCTAAGAAGTAAGCCAGCATGAGGATGGAGAAAGACAATGGTGCCGATAGGGATGACTGCAGTTAGGTGTATAAAGAATAGGCAAGAGGGGGCTGGAATTTACTGGTGAAAACTGGCAAAGGAACCAAGGTATTGGGAGCAAATAATTAGAGGGAGGAAGGTAGTAGAATGGGAAGATGCCAAGAACTCATTTGGGCTGCAAGCTAGGGATTGCATTCTCTAGCAAGGATTAATATTTGAGTATAGGCTAAGAGAGAGAAATAGTGGGATCCTAGTGAAAGACCAGCACTGGTAGAATCTAGAACAGAAGCTTCTGTTAAAAAAGGTATAATTAGTAGGGCATATAAGATCTTGCACGATAACTATAGGAATCAGTCAGAAGTGATTAGAAGGGATTCAAAAGAGAGGCTGAATAATCAATTCACAAAAAAACAGAGGGATGGTATATGTTTGGCTCCCAAATATGCAACAAAGTCTAGAAAATGTAGGATCTTTTCTTGGAAGTGTTTGTATGGGTGTTTTTATACCGCAAGCCGACTCCAAATAATTTTTCCTCAGGTTGATTGCAAATATTGGAGGTGTGATAGAGAAGAAAGAATTAATTGGGAACATATCTTTTGGGCGTCTAATGAGTTGGCAGTCTTCAAAATTTCCCTGCAAACTACTCTATCAGAAATACTGGGTGAGAAAAGTGTTGTAACTAAGGCCTTTTTTAGCTGTGATACAGAATCAAAATTGCCTAGACATAGTTTGACCTTGCTGAGTTTAATACTGGTGGCTGTGAAAAAAAAGTGGAAATCAAAGTATAAACCAGTTGTTCTGGAAGTAGTGAATATATTAACAGGGATAAAAACAACTGGAAGTGGGGTCTTTAGAAAATGGTAGGAGCAAGTTAAATAGGAAAAAATGGGAGTTGTGGAAATAATACATGGAGAATAATGTTTTGGAAGAGGAGTTACTAAGGGAAGGCAAGAATTGAATTAGCTTTGTAATGTTTGAATGATAATGACTGGAAAGGTTTTAAGACATATACAATGTTTGCAGCACATAGTATGTCAATATGGTTGGTTTTCATTTGTATAACTGTATGGTTGCCTGTGTCATAAGTGATAAATTAATAGATACTCGTTTATGAAACAGGCATATTTTCTTCCACTGGTCATGTGGTCTGTCTTTATTTAATCATTTAATCCAGGTTTAAAAAAAACTAAAATACATCTCAGAGCATCTGAAGCCCCCATGTCTTCTGGGAGCCTTGCGGTGCCCCCAGATCCCTGGCTCACTACAGTTTCCGCTGCAGTCATTGCACTGTATCATGTTCAGTTAGGTTATCCTGAAAGGATTCAGGGGTAAAAACAAAAGTTGAGGGCCAAGACTCAATTTTCCCCTTAGTCATGATATTTGTTCAGGCTATCATTGCATGAAAAAAGTTGTTTAAAAAAATATAAAAAGTGCACCTCAGAGCATGTAGAATCCCCATGGCTTGGTCATTTAGGGAATGTTATAAGGGAAAACCAGAGCAAAGACTGAATTTTTTCTGTTAACCACAAGTTTTCCCTGGGCCATTATTGGATTTAAAGGTTGCTTAAAAATATAAAATGCACCACAGAAAAAAAGCATCTAGAAACACCCATGGTGCCTTGCAGCCTTTAGACTCCAGCTTAGATAGCAGGCTTGCCTACTTAAAACATGTTGAATGAATAAATGTAAGAAAAATGAAGAGCAAGACAAAATTTGAGAAAAGGGAAGGAAAAAGTCATCTGGATGGCATGGGTAGGTCAGGATGGCGATGTTGTGCATGTGTATGAGGGTGGCGTAGAGCCATTTCACCTGCAGCACCAGTTGACCTGAGGCCATCCCTGGTCCTTCGTTTTCCATTTTCTAATTGTAGCTTTCTTAGCCACTTTTAGTACTAATGATACCAACTCTTTTATTTCTTTATCACATGTTATTTACACCAACTCAACCAAAACATATTTATACTGACGTAGCACATTTTTAAAAGTCATTTTGTTTATTTGTTTGTTTATATTTGTTTACTGGGGTGGTACACTGATCAGTATTGACCACTTTCAAGGTCAGCCCAGGTGAAATACAAAACATTTCACAAACAAAAAATACAGAAGTGTAAGCAGTAACAGAATAGATATCCTTCCATTTCACTGTTGCAGTATTTATTACAATAGGGATCCCCTGTCAAGGGTAGCCTGACATCCAGCCAGTTTATCAAAGCCTAAGGTTGCTTTAAGGTATGCTGTAGGTCACATGCATATTCCCCACATAAAGCGTAGGACATAAAGGTGACATCCAGAAGTACCATTCTCAGAAGCTTTGCCACTAGTACGAGCGATATCTTTTGATCATCGGTCTGAACGCTCACTTCGTTTGCTGGTTCACCAAGCCATTTCAGATTAAGTGCCCCATTGGGGTTTTTGCTGTTATCCTTTTTCTTTTGTGTTTTGTTTGTGGGGTTCATGTCATCCAGAAAGAGTAAATGCCAGTGTGGGAGACAGATTCCCTATAAAGTTAGTCTCAAGCAGTGCTTATTTTGACTCGGTGTTCCCACTACCATAGTCCTGTTTTGTTTGTCAGGCTTTCATTCCAAAGACTCTCTGTTGTCGGCTTCCTTCTTTGGCGTTGTACTTGGAGAATCAACATCTTAAGCTTTTAGAGAAAGACACCATAGAAGGAACCCCCTACTCAGATGGTCAGCTGTCCATGAAGAAAAAGGCTAAGAAATCTAATTCCTCCACTGTGCTGCCTCCACTAGACATCTCTCCTGCGGTGTGTGAAAGCCCGGAGGATCGCCTGGCTCCGCAGTTGGATTCCACTACTGTAACATTTCAGATGCCGGCACGGGTCTGACCTCTTGCACGTCCCAGGAGGCCTTGCAGATGTCCACTTCAGATGTTTAGGGGGGAGTCACGACTGATTATTTCTGAAGGGCATAGGGTTTTCCTCAGATTCTGGTTAGGGAAGTTCTGGTTGCAGTAACTGAATGCTGTCCAGGCTCTGAGCCTTCTAAATTTTATAAGGCGTACATCCCTTTGAAAAAGAAACAAAAAACAAAGCCTGTTTCTCTGGCTTTTAAGGACTCTAGGAGTGAATGGTAGAATTTCACTTACAGATTGTTTAATGCCTTACGTCTTTGAAACCCTCTTAGGGAGTTTCTGTTCCTGCAAACCCCCCCCCCCCCCCACATACTTTGGTCCTCTACTCCTCTTAAAAGACCCAGGAAACAGGATTTCCCTAAAGAGGAAGTGGATTCAGATTAAGAATCTCTTGTTTATTGACTTGTGGACTCTGTCAGACCCACAAGTCTTGACACTCCTTTCAAGGAGATTTCTATTGGGGATACAATCTCTAGAATGATGGAGTTCTTTAAATGGAATTGTGCTCAGCTTTCTGAGGTTCAGAAAAGGTACTATGAGCATTTGTCAATGGACTATCTTAGACCTTCTGCTATTCCTCCTGTTTTGGCTGCAATGCTGGATGCTTTTTCTACTACATCTAAGGCCCCAGATTCCCAGCCTCCTGCCCCTAAGAAATCTGATAGGTTTTATAGGGTGCCTGAGGACTACAAATTTCTCTACAGGTGTCGTTCTGCTGACTCCTCTGTGGTGTCTGTGGCAGCTGACAAGCCATGTCAGTTACTGCCTTCTACTAAGTTACTTCCTTCTGATAAAGACAGCAGAACTACGGAAGTGCTAGGCAAGAAGATTATACCTTTGCTTTTAGGGCTATCCATTATCAGACCCATATGTCCAGATTTATTTTGGCTCTTCTTTCTCAGGCTTTTCAGGTAATTTTGGATCTCCCTGATGCTGAAGGGAAGATATGCCTGCTGTTTCCCTGCTAGGGACTTCTTACCAGGTGGCTTGCCATTCTATTCTTCTCTTTCGGCTGTTCCCGTTAGGGATCGCCACAGCATACCATCTGTTTCTATTTCTTCCTGTCATCTACATTTTGCTCTGTCATACCAACCACCAGCATGTCCTCTCTTACCACATCCATAAACCTTATCTTAGGCCTTCCTCTTTTTCTCTTACCTGGCAGCTTCATCCTTAGTATCCTTTTCCCAATATATACCCAGCATCCACATGTCCAAACCAATGCAATCTCGTCTCACTGACTTTGTCTCCAAACCGTCTAACCTGAGCTGACTGTCTAATATAATAATTCCTAATCCTGTCCTTCCTTGTCACACCCAGTGCAAATCTTAACATCTTTAACTCTGCCACTTCCAGCTCTGACTCCTGCCTTTTTGTCAAAGCTACCGTCTCCAACCCATACAACATAGCTGGTCTCACTACCCTCTTGGAGGCCTTCCCTTTCACTCTTACTGGTACCAGTCTATCACAAATCACTCCTGACACTCTCTTCTCCACCCACTCCACCCTGCCTGTAATCTCTTCTTCACCTCTCTTCCACACTCATTATTACTCTGAACTGTTGATCCCAAGTACTTAAACTCATCCACCTTTGCCAACTCTACTCCCTGCATCCTCACCATTCCTCTGTCCTCCCTCTCATTCATTTTTAGTCCTGCTGACCTTCATTCCTCTCCTCTTTAGGGCATATCTCCACCTCTCCAGGGTCTCCTCAGCCTGGTCCCTACACTCACTACAGATCACAGTGTCATCTGAAAACATCATAGTCCATGGGGCCTCCTGTCTGATATCGTCTGTCAACCTGTCCATCACCATTGCAAATGAGAAAGGACTCAGAGCTGATCCTTGATGTAATCCCACCTCCACCTTAAATGCATGTGTCACTTCCACTGCAGACCTCCCCACTCTCACACTACCCTCGTACATATCCTGTACCACTCTTACATACTTCTGTGCCACTCCTGACTTCCTCATACAATACCACAACTCCTCTCTAGGCACCCTGTCATATGCTTTCTCCAAGTCCACAAAGACACAGTGCAACTCCTTCTGACCTTCTCTATATTTCTCTGTCAACACTCCCAGAGCAAACATTGCATCTGTAGTGCTCTTTCCCGGCATGAAACCATGCTGCTGATCACTAATCATCATCTCCCTTCTTAGCCTAGCTTCCACTACTCTTTCCCATAACTTCAAGCTATGACTGATCAGTTTTATCCCTCTGTAGTTACTACTGCTATGCACATCACCCTTATTCTTAAAAATAGGTACCAAAACACTTTTTCTCCACTCCTCAGGCATCCTCTGACTTTCCAAGATTTCATTAAACACCTTCACTATTACACTCCTAACCTTCCTCCTCTCATTCTGCTTCCGGGCATGCCTTCCCCCTCTTCTTCTTCTTTGGCCAACAGTAGCCCAATTTCCACCTGCACCCTGTTGGTTAACAGTACTGGTGGTGGTCATTGTTAACCCGGGCCTCGATCGATCCAGTATGGAAATATGTATTGTTGTCCACATATGTTATTTGGCAGAGGTTTTACATCGGATGCCCTTCCTGATGGTAACCCTCCCCATTTATCCGGACTTGGGACCGGTATGAAGAAATGCACTTGGTTCGCCATTCTATTAAGTGCAGTTATGATGCAACAGAGGCTTCTTCTAGAGCTGCTGCTTTTGGTTCTGTGATGAGATATTCCTGGCTTCGGCTGCAACTTTTGCCTGATGATATTAAGGCTAAGTTAATGGATGCTCCTGTAAACAACAAACACTTGTTTTGGTGAAGCTGCTGCTGATTTGTTTGTCTCTTCATGATAGGGACAAGGCCTTACAGGAACTTAAACATGTTTTTGTTTCTCCTTTGCCTAAATTTCAGAGAAATTACTCTGAGACAACCCTTGTTCATAGCTAAAGCTACCCAGACAACTGTATCTCAGAAGTCTCCTTTTCCTGACTAACCAGGTGTTATCTGACTATCCTGATGTTCTTCGTGTTTCACTGTTGCAGTCATCACACTTGGGTTTTCCTGCCAGGGGTAGCCCTCAGTCCACCCGAATACCAGAGGCTTAGTATTTCTACGTTGGTTGCTGTCGATCCAGGACTGACGTCAGGTCGTCAGTGGTATAAAAATAGGCAGCCAACACCATTACATCAGTCTTTCTTGCCGAGGAGCCCGAAGCAGTTCACATGAGTGCTGGTCAGCCACTACCTGAGTTTTCATTTCCAAATTGAAGTTGAAGTCTTCTAAAGCTAAGTACCCCATTGAGGATCCATTTTTCTAGCTCTAACCGATATCAGAAGAAGTTAACAATTGTCTTGCCTGTGGAAAGCAAATACTACACCGAGATTTCCATTCTTATTGCGTCACCTGTTTAGGCCCAGACCATGACGTCCCTCGCTGTCGGTTTTGTGCTTTGTTCAGCACCAGAACTATACATCGTTGGGCCCTTATCATAGCTAAATATTTTCATTCTTTATCTCCCTATTCCAAAATGGCTACGGTAAGCCATCTGACTACCGATCTTCCGAAAAAACGTAAGGTTAAAGACAGGGACAATCTGCACAGGTCCAAAACTGCCGTTGACGCTTCTGATAAGCTAGTCGCCAGTTCGCCGGTCCTCAGTGAGGCGCTTTCGCAGCCCCTGATGCCCGCTTCTGTGGATTCGCAGGTCGCTACCGAGACCTGTTTGGAGTCCGGTATGCAGCGAGACTCTTTGACTAAGGATCCTATGGATGTCTCTACCTTGGATGGGTCTGGAGCTGCTGAGCAGGCACCGGCTTCAGAAGAAGTTCTTCGCACTACCGATTTTCGACACAAACAGACTTCTTTCGCGTCTTCAGTTCTTTCTAAAACTACCGAGTTTCTAAGACCCAGGGGACGAACTACACCTAAAAAACTGACAAGCTCAAGCACCTGCTTCTATGCCTCAATCCCAAATGCTTAAAATGGCAGAAGACCTTATCATGCTTATTAGGGGAAGCCAGCCTACCCCTTCCAAAAGAAAAAGACTTGGCCCCAGCAATTTTATCTGACCAGGAGTCCGATGACTCTGAGGTTTCTGAATATGAAGACATGCAACCCTTGTCTGCTTTGAGGATTCAGATGCTGAGGAATCCATTCATTCTGCCTCTCCTTCAGAGGATGTTTCATTTGGTGAAACCCTACATACTTTAAGGGAGCATTTCCAATGGGAATGTCAGGACTGTCCAAAAAGTCAAAAAGAGACTCAGAATTTTTAGATTTGCCACAGCACAGACCTTTAGCCATTCCTCCTGTCCTGGATGTTGTGGATGATGTCTTTATGGAATCCAGTTTAACTCCTGACTCCCTCCCACCTGCTCCCAAGAAACCTGACCGGTATTACAGAGTCCCTGACTCACACAAATTTCTTTTCAAAAATTCTACTGCTGACCCAGAGGTCATCTCCCAAGGATCGAAAGGAATAAAAGCAACCACAGCTAAGAATCTCACCCCCTTGGACAGGGATTCCCAAGCTTTGGACAGATGGGGTAAAAAAGTATACAACTCTGCAACTCTTGCCATTAGAGCACTAAATTGTCAGTTACACATGCTGAAATGAAATACCAGCAACTTACAATGGAACTCCTTAAACAAAAAATATCTACCTTTTCCGGCTTGTGCAGAAAATAAAGACTTACAGGAGCTAATGCGTTCTGCAAGCCAAGTTACTAAACACACCTTGCAATGTAGCTTTGATGCCCTAGAAGCGTCCTGCAGGGCAGAAGTCACAGGTTCTGTACTTAGAAGGCATGCTTGGCTTAAGGAACAGACCTTGCCAAACCATGTCAAATCAAAACTATTGGACGCACCATTGAACAAAGACAATTTGTTTGGCACCAAGGCAGAAGAGGTCTTAAAACAGATGGAAGAAAAAGCTAAGTCTATGCAGACAGTTAAAGACTTCTTGCAGGTCCAGCCTCCGAGGTTGAGTAGGCATTGCCCCTCCAAGCACTGGTCCTTTCCGGCCCCCTCAAGGTGGGCTCAGACAAGACCTAGGGGAAGTAGACCCCCCTCAGACAGCAGTCCCAGGGAATGCAGAGATCTAAGCAATGGAGTTCTTCCACTCAAAAACAGGGAGTGCTAAGCCACCCCCATATGGAAAGAACTCACAATGACTTTACAACTCCACCCCATACCTCTGCCCACCTGCTTGTGCCCGTAGGAGGGAAAACTCTCCTCCCATGCAAAAAACTGGGCCTCCATCACCAACAACTGATGGGTCCTCAACATAGTCTCCCAGGGATACAAATTTTATTTCCACTCACTGCCATCCCCAAAAGGGCTCCCAGATCTTCCTCCAAACCAGTGTGCAGAGGCCCAAAATCAAGTCCATTCCCTGCTCTCCATGAGGGCAATACAGCCTGTTCCTGCAGACCAGATAGGCCAAGGTTTCTATTCCAGGCGTTTCCTGGTACCCAGAAAAGAGGGCACCTGGCACCCCATCCTCGAGCTATCAATTCTAAACACCTTCTTGGTGATACCAAAATTCAAAATGCTCACCCTCCAACAGATTCTTCCTATACTATCCAAGGATGCTTGGTTAGTCACCCTAGACCTAAAAGAGGCCTATCTACACATCCCAGTCAGGGATTCTTGCAGGAAATATCTACATTTCAGGACAGGAGCTATGCACTTTCAGTTCTCTGCGCTTCCCTTTGGCTTATCCACTGCTCCCAGAGTTTTCACTAAATGCCTGGCTCCAGCATTTGCTTTTTGAATACAAAGGAATATTCATATTTACCCCTACTTAGACTTCTTGATTCAGGCAGACAGTCAGGAAAAGCTGTTACAGCACCTGACCTTTGTAAATGACCTACTGACCTGCCTGGGGTACACTATAAACGAAAAGAAATCCAAACTAGTCCCCACTCAAAAAATTGTATTCCTGGGAGCAAGCCTGGACACATCATCCCAGATGGCATTCCTTACTCCAGAAAAACAAGCCTGTCTGACAAGCTACTTCTCTCAACTAGCCACCAGAACCTAGTTATCCGCAAGGAAAATCCCGCAAGCTCTAGGGTTCATGGCATCCTGCATTCTACTCATTCCATATGCCAGACTGCATATGAGGAAACTTCAATAGTGCCTAAAAAGCCTTTGGTGTCAACACCCTCAGGACCTGGAAATGATCATACCTATGATACCTTGTCTAAGGAAAGATTTTTTGGGGCAGCAGCATGCAACCACAACCAGGTCCTTCCCTTTTCACAACCCCACACTGCTCAGACCTTAACCACAGGCACATCAGATTATGCTACCTTTTCCGGCTTGTGCAGGGCAAGTGCATTCAGGGCCATTGGAGCCCAAATCAAATACATCTGCACATCAACCAAAAAGAGATGCTAGCTGTACAGTACGCTCTGACAGCTTCCAGACCCCTACTGTCCCAGGGGCCTCTACTGATCAAAACAGACAACACCACAGTGATGTGGTGCATCAATAAGCAGGGAGGATCTCACTTTTATCCCCTCTGCAGGCTAGCCATGACCCTTTGGCACACGGCTTCAGCCGTGCAAATTCACCTGCTAGCACAATTCCTGCTAGGCTCCCAAAACTCTCTGGCAGACAACTTAAGCAGAAACCTCCTAGACCCACACAAGTGGCAGCTAGACCACAGCACCTTCAACCTTGTAACCCAGAAATGGGGCACCCCGAAGGTGGACCTATTTGCCTCCCACAACAATCACCAGCTCAGCAAATTCTGCACCAGGTAACCTCAAAGCAATGCCTGGAAAGTGGATGCCCTATCCCTCCAATGGGTAAACCTCTTGATCTATGCATTTCCCCGTCTACCTCTATTTACAAGGGTACTACTCAAAATAAGGGAGGAAAAACCAAGAGCAATCTTGATTGCCCCAGACTGGCCATGCCAGCACTGGTACCCACTGCTGCGCAGTTTGCCACCCCTGCCTCCATGGCACTTAACTCAGATCCAAACTCTCCTGACCCAGCAGAATGGAGAATTCATGCATCCAAATTTCAGACCATGAACCTGGCAGCCTGGCTTATTCCTTGACCTCTCCTCCATTTGCCAGCCTAAGCAAGCAAGTCCTCAATGTTATACATGAGGCCAGATGCCCCATCACTAGAAAATCCTATGCTGACAAGTGGAAAAGGTATTGCACCTGGATCCATGCTAAAGGAGCTGAAACAGCTCAGCCCTCCCTACCTCTCATCCTGGATTACCGAGCAGACCAACTTCACAGGGGCCTGTCCTTCTCATCTATTAAAATTCATGTCTCTGCCATCTCTGCTCATTACAACACAGAGCCACCTCTCTATTCTCACCCTCTCATCAGTCTGTTCCTAAGAGGGGCTAACAATTTAAAGCTACCCAGAAGAGCTCCTACACCCCAGCTTGGGACCTTAACTTTGTGTTGGAAAAGCTCACACTACCCCTCTTTGAGCCTGCCGATTCAGCAGAGTTAAAATTCCTCTCTTGGAAAACAGCATTGCTTTTGGCCATCACTTCAGCTAGAAGAGTTTCCGAGCTACATGCACTCATGGCTGTGGAGCCCTTTATCATTTTTCACGCTGACAGAGTCTTCCTCAGGACTAACCCAACTTTTCATTCCTAAAGTGGTGTCCAGTGTGGCTCTCAACCAATCTATTCATTTGCCCACCTTTTTCCCTAAGCCTCAGAAGAAAGTGGAAAGGATTCTGCATTCTCTAGATGTGCACAGACAGCTCAGATTCTACCTGGATAGGACTAAATCCTGTAGGAAAACTGACCAGTTGCTAGTCAGCTTTGCAGCAGGGGCAGAGGGCACGGCCATATCCAAACAAACAATCTCCAAATGGATAGCGCACTGTATCCATTTCTGCTACAAATACCACGTGAAGGGTGGTCAGGATGCATTCCACCAGGTCAACCTTCACCTCTGCAGCTTTTCTCAGAGGGGTCCCTAACAGGGGCATCCTGGAGGTTGCAACATGGAGTTCTGTTCATACCTTCACCAAGCATTACCATCTGCCTATCTTCTCCAAATCCAGGGCAGGCTTTGCAGCCGCAGTCTTGCAGGGCATCCTAGCCAGCCCCAACTCTTCTTGACTGCCTCCACCCTTTTCTTCAGCTTTGGGAATCAACCCAAGTGTGATAACTGCAACAGTGAAACACGACGAACATAGTACAGCAGTGTACACTTAACATAAATGAAGATGTTTGAGTGTATTCACTGTTGCAGTCCTGGTTTCCCACCCTCCATCCCCCTTGTCTCTCTTTCTCTCTTCCTCACTCCTTACAGGGATTTCTGGTATTTACTTTCTGCTGGTGGTGTTCTTCCACCATAACCTAGCTCCCTGTTTGGGGGCTGCTGACATTTGGGGCAAGAAAAACTGATGTAATGGTGTTGGCTGCCTGTTTTTATACCACTGACGACCTGATGTCAGTCCTGGAGTGACAGCAACCAATGCAGCAATACTAAGCCTCTGGTATTCGGGCCGACTGAGGGCTACCCCTGGCAGGATAACCCAGGTGTGATGACTGCAACAGTAAATACACTCGAACATCTACTTTTATGGTAAGTGTACACAACTGTACTTTCTTCTCCATCACATTCTTCTTTCACTTTGTTTTCCTATCACTTCCTGTCTGGTTAACGATTACTCAGGATTCCTGGGATCTTCATTGTGTTTCACAGTTGCAGTCATTATACTTGGGTTATCCTGGTGGCAGGCTACCCGTAGTCGGCCTGAATTCCAAAGTCCTGGTCCGGCATCGGTTGCTGTCACCTCTTCCCTGATGTTAGTGCGCCAGGGGTATACAAGATGCAGCTGATGCCATTTTCTTCAGTCTTTCTTGCCGTGCGGTACCCGAAGCAAAAGCAGTTCGCAAGTGCCGGTTGGCCGACTCCTGAGATTTCCAAAATTGAATTTCAGATCCGAAGTCTTCAATAAAGCTAAGTACCCCATTGGGGAAAATTTTTCTTGCTCCAGACCGATGTCAGTAAAAGTTAACAATTGTATTTCTTGTGGGAAGCAAATACCTCCTAAGGATTTTCATTCTTACTGTATTCCTTGCCTAGGCCCTGACCACGAAGTTGCTAGTTGTTGGTTTTGTGCTAGATTCAACCAACACACCATTAAGCATCTGTTCGATTTTGCTTTACATTACTTTGGCCGAAGGTTTAACTATATAATGCTGTCGGAACAACCGATGACCGGAGTTCATAAAAAGTGCAAGGACAAAGAAAAGGACAGGCATCCGTGGTCCAAAACCAACGACGAAGCCTCTTCTAGGCCAGTCACCGATTCGCCAGTTCTCAGTGAGGCGCTTTCGCAGCCCCTGACGCCCGCTACCTCAGAGCACAGGCCGCCTCTGACTCCCACGTGGAGACAACTAGGCCTCTGGAAACTCAAGGTATTGGGCCTGCGGAAACTATTCCCTCAGATGGGTCCAGAGCCGCTGAGCAGGCATTGGCTTTAGAGGGTGTTTTCAGACCTACACAGCTTACTATCAAGACCACTTCAGCAGCCAAGGTAAAGTCTAAAACACCTTTAAAGACAAAGAAACAAGTACAGAATTCTCCTGGACAGTCATCCATGCCAAAGAAACAGATGCTTAAAATGGCCGAGGACCTAATTACTTTGATAAGGGGTTCCTATCCCCCTCCTGATAAAAGGCCTAGTCAAGACACAGACTATGACTCCTCTGACCAGGTTTCTATTTCCTCTGATTCCTCTTCAGAACAGGGATATTCTCTTCCTCCCTATGAGGACTCTGATGCTGATGAATTTATCCTTTCAGCCTCTCCTCCTGAGGATTACTCTTTTGAGGAAACCCTGCACACCATGAGGGAGCATTTCCATTGGGAGAGCCAGGATTATTCAGAATCCAAAAAAAGGCTCAGAGACTTTCTTTTACTGTCTCAGCACAGGCCCCTTGCTATCCCTCCTGTGCTAGATATTGTTGATGATGTATTTTCTGAATCCAGTTTGTCTCCTGATTCTTTACCCCTTGCACCAGTTAAGCCAGATAGGTACTACAGGGTTCCAGATTCACATAAATTTTTTTATAAAAACCCTGCTGCTGATCCAGAAACAATTTCTCAGGGTCCCAAAGGGGTCAAGGCTTCCACTGCAAAAAACCCTGTTCACTCTGATAAGGATTCTAGAGCACTGGACACATCGGGGAAAAAGTTTACACCTCTACTACTTTAGCTGTAAGGGCTTTAAACTGCCAGTTCCACATGCTTAAATATCAACAATACCTAATATCTCTGCTAAAACAGAAAATGCTTACAAGCTCTGACTGTCCTGAAAACAGGGAAATGCAGGATTTATTGCATGCAGCTGAACAAGTGGGAAAACATACTTGCAATGTGGTTTTGATTCATTAAAGGCTTCTTGCAGAGCCGCAGTTACAGGTTCTGTCATTCGAAGGCATGCTTGGTTAAAAGAACAGAGTTTACCTGACCATGTTAAAGCAAAATTATTGGATGCTCCATTACAGCATGATACCTTGTTTGGTGTTAAGGCAGAAGAGGTGTTAAAGAAAATGGAGGATAAAGCAAAGTCAATGCAGGCAGTAAAGGATTTCTTACAGGTTCAACCATCCAGATTTAGCAGGAACTGGCCTTCTAAAAATTGGTCCTTTCCAGTGTTAGACAGGCCACAAAGAGGCAGATACTGACACCCAAGAGGCAGATCTCAGCCCTAAGGCTCATACAGACCTAAACAATGGGGTGCTTCAGCCTCCAAAGGCGGAGAAGACAAATCACAACCTTATAGGAAACAGTCCCAATGACTTTCCACTACCAATGCCAAGCACTTAACCTTTTGGCAGCACCCTTAGGGGGAAAACTAGCACTTTTCACACAAAATTGGCACATGATCACCCAGGACAAATGGGTACTGAATATTGTTTCTCAGGGTTACAGGTTCCACTTTCACACCCTCCCAAGGCTAAAAGGTATGCCAGACCCTGCCGCACAATCAATGGGCAGAGGCACAAAAACAAATTTCTGCTCTCATGGACATGAGGGCTATTCAAAAAGTACCACAGCAAGAGCAGGGGCAAGGATTTTACTCAAGACTTTTTTTTACCCAGAAAGGACAAAGCCTGGAGACCAATACTGGACCTGTATACTCTAAATACTTTCCTGGACGTTCCCAAATTCAAAATGTTGACACTGCAGCAACTTCTACCCATGCCGGGCAAGAAGGCTTGGCTAGTTACTTTGGACCTCAAAGAGGCATACCTGCATGTCCCAATCAGACAATGTTGCAGAAGATACCTCAGATTCATAGCTGGCCCAATGCATTACCAATTCTCTGTACTGCCCTTTGGCTTATCTACTGCACCCAGGGGTCTTTACAAAATGCCTGGCACCAGTAATTGCATTTTGCAGACAAAAAGGAATTCAAATATATCCCTACTTGGACGACTGCCTTTTTCAAGCAGAGAGCAAGGACATTCTACTAAAGCATCTGGCGTTTGTAAAAAGATTACTAATTTGCCTAGGGTACACAGTAAATGAAAAGAAATCAAAACTAGTGCCCTCTCAAGAGATAATATTCCTGGGTGCAAGCTTGAATACAACTGCCCAGATGGCTTATCTCATGCCAGACAAACAAAGGCAACTGACTCATTACTTCCAAATGATGACAACAAACACCCAGCTACCTGCAAGAAAAATTCTGCAGGCTTTGGGCTTCATGGCATCCTGCATCCTGCTAATTCCATATGCAAGACTGCATATGAGGAAGCTACAATGGTATCTAAAAAGTGTTTGGACTCAACATTGCCACAGCCTGGAAACCATAATTACTCTCATTCCCTGCCTGCAACAAGAGTTTCCATGGTGGGCAGTGGCCTGTCACCACAACAAGGAACAGCCTTTTACTTTACCCACAGCCAGGCAGACACTAACAACAGATGCATCGGATTATGCCTGGGGGGCACACATGGCAGGAAAATGTATTCGGAGCACGTGGCCCGCAGACCAAATGCATCTTCATATCAATCAAAAAGAGATGCTAGCTGTCCAGAATGCCCTTACAGCCTTCAAGGATCTACTACATCCAGGACAACTATTGCTAAAGACGGACAATACTACAGTCATGTGGTACATAAACAAGCAAGGGGGCACACATTCCTACCCCCTCTGCAAGCAAGCCATGACTTTGTGGAACACAGCACTGACCTATCAAGTACATCTGCAGGTACAATTCCTGCCAGGAAAGAAAAATACTCTGGCAGACGAACTAAGCAGAAACCTCATGGACCCTCATGAGTGGAAACTAGATCCACAAGTCTTCAGCATGATAACAAGGAAATGGGGATGCCCAGACATAGATCTATTTGCCTCCCCTCACAACTGCCAACTACAGAGAATCTGCACAAGGACTTATCACTCTCAAGCATGGACGGTGGATGCTCTATCATTCAGCTGGAAAACCCTAACGGTTTATGCCTTTCCCCACTGCCTCTCCTCCCCATGGTACTCCTAAAAGTCAGACAAGAGAAGCCAGAAATTATTCTGATTGCTCCAGACCGGCCACGCCAGCACTGGTACCCAATCCTAAAGAGCTTGTCTCAAGGCCCAGCCTGGACTTTACCTCAAATTCCTCATCTTCTGACACAACAAAACAATCAGATCCTGCACAGCCAACTCAGAACCTTAAATCTGGCTGCATGGCGAAGATAACCACTCAGAACACACCTCTCTCTAAAGCAGTTATGGATGTCATTTTGGAAGCCAGGAGGCCCAGCACCAGGAAATCTTATGCAGAAAAATGGAAGAGATTCTGTGCTTGGAACCAGGCACAAGGACTTGAACCACTTGTTCCAAATATTCCTCAGATTTTACAATACCTAACTGAGATGCTGGACAAAGGCCTATCCTTCTCATCAATTAAGATCCATGCCTCTGCCATTTCACCTCATTACAATACGGAACCTCCTATTTTCTCACATGCACTGCTAAGACAGTACCTCAGAGGGGCCAAAAACATAAGACCCCCTAGGAGAGCACCGATACCTACATGGGACCTCAACTTTGTCTTGGAAAAGCTCACACTGCCTCCATTTGAGCCAGCCAGTACAGCTGAGATAAAATTCTTATCATGGAAAACTGCTCTGCTCCTAGCAATAACTTCAGCAAGAAGAGTCTCAGAGTTACAGGCATTAATGGCAGTGAAACCTTTTATCATTTTCCATCCGGACAGGGTTTCTGTAAGGACAAACCCAACATTTATGCCAAAGGTAGTATCCAGTGTGGCTCTTAACCAAACCATTCATTTTCCAACTTTTTATCCAAATCCCCAGAATAAAGGGGAGAGACTTCTGCACTCTTTGGACATACACAGGCAGCTACACTTCTACTTGGACAAAACAAAAGCTTTCAGAAAGACTGAGCAACTTTTTGTGGCATTTGCTGCAGGATCACAAGGAAAGGCTATTTCAAAGCAGACTATTTCAAAATGGATAGGACACTGCATTCGTTTCTGCTATGCACAGCATGGCAAATCAGTGCCTAAGAATATTAGGCCACATTCTACCAGGGCAGCAGCCACATCAGCAGCCTTTCTCAGAGGAGTACCAACCAAGGAAATTTTGGAGGCTGCAACTTGGAGTTCAGTGCACACTTTTACCAAGCACTATCACTTACCTCTTTACTCTAAATCCAGAGCAGGCTTTGCCACTGTAGTTCTGTAGGGCCTCATAGCCACTCCTAATCCTATTTAGACCCAGCTGCCCAACCTCAGCTTTGGGATTCAACCCAAGTGTAATGACTGCAACAGTGAAACACGATGAACATAGTACAGTTGTATACCTGCCATAAATGTAGATGTTCGAGTGTATTCACTGTTGCAGTCCAGGTTACCCACCCACCATCCCCCTTTCTTTGCTGGGACTTATCTATACTTCTCTATCCTATACAACCTATGTGGTGTATTTGCTTGTAGATGAAGGTATTGTTTATTGTAGTGTATGTCTTTTATAAGCAATATGTATTGCCTACCTTCTTGGGGGCACCTGATATCTGGGCAAGAAAAACTGAAGAAAATGGTGTCGGCTGCATTTATATACCCCTGGCGCACTGACGTCAGGGAAGAGGTGACAGCAACTGACGCCGGACCAGGACTTTGGAATTCAGGCTGACTGCGGGTAGCCTGCCAGCAGGATAACCCAAGTGTAATGACTGCAACAGTGAATACACTTGAACATCTACATTTATGGTAGGTACACAACTGTACTTTCTGTGCATTACCCACCTAGGGTATTTCTTGGTCTGGAAATATCGTCCCCCTTTTATGGGCATTCCTCAGCCCCTTCGGGAGCAGTTGGTCTTCTTTCCATGGGTGCTTCAGGATTTTCTGACTCCGGGTCCTATTCAGGAAGTTCCAGTTTCCCAAAGGGGGAAGGGGCTCTACTACAGAATGTTTTAGTGTGCAGGAAAGAGAGCACTTGGAGACCTATTCTAGACCTCTCTCACCTTTTTGAATGTTGCCCCTTCAGGCCTTCTTCTTTTTGCTGCTTTCTCTGGCTTTTCTAGTGTCTGTGGATCTCAAGGATGCTTATCTTCATGTCCCTAGTCATCCTGTTTTCAGGAAATTTTTATGCTTCCTGGCATTTTCAGTTCTCTGCTTTTTATTTGGCCTTTCTACTGCCCCAAGGGTAGTCACCAAATGTCTCATTCCTGTGATTGCTTTTTGCAGGCTCAGGGGAATCCAAGTTTTTCCCTATTTAGATGACCACCGGTTTCAGGTATCCTGTACAGAGATATTGCTGCAAAATCTTTATTTTGCCATCTCCCTTCTGCAGAGCTTTGGGGTTCACTATAAATTTCAAAAAGTCCTTTCTGACTCCTTCACAGGATCATGTCTTCTTGGTGTACAGGATCCAGACTGTTCCAGTGCTAACATCCCTGTCTCCTCCAAAGCCCTGTCATTTCTTGCTTTCAGTCCCTTCTTCCTGTGGCTTCAGTAACAGCCAGGGAATTTCTGGGAGCTCTGGGGTTCATGGCCTTCACCATTCCTATGCTCTCATTTGCCAAGCTCCACATGAGAAAACTCCAGTGGTTTCTAAAGTCAGTTTGGCTTCAGCATTCTCATCCCCTCAGTTTCTTAGTTCCTCTTCTTCCATGTCTCAAGCTGGAACTTCATTAATGGATTCAGCAGTTTACTTAATCCAGAGCTCCCTTTACAATCACCTTTTTCCTCAGGAGTTGTTCATAGATGCTTTAGATGTGGGATGAGGAACAAACTTCGGTTTCCTAAAGGTACAGGGAGTGTGGTCACCTTATCAACAAAAATACCACATCAATGTCAAATGAGAACTCTTCTTTTGGCTCTTCAGGCCATTCATCCTCTTTTCTCACCAGGGCCTCACAAGGTGTTTCCAGACAATACCACAGTGATGTGTTATATCAAGAAACTGGAGGGGGGGGCAGGATGTTATCTGCTTTGTCAGTTGGCATTCCTAGTGTGGGAACTAGTGATCCAGTATCAAGTGACAATTTAGACCAAATCACTGTGGCAGACTCTGAGCAGGTCCATAACTCAATCCCACGAATGGGTGCTTCACAAGATGTATTTCTGGACATTGTCCACCAGTGGGTACTCAACTGGATCTCTTTGCCTCCCCTCTGAAAAAACAAGTTCCTCTTTTTTTGTGCCAAAATCCCAGGTCCTCTGGTTTGGAAGGTGGATGCCCTCTCTTTTTCTTGGAAGGGGATGTTTATGCTTTTCCTCTCCTTCCCCTCATTCGAAAAGTCCTGTTCAAAATACAACAGGATGCTCCCAAAGTCTTGTTTGTGACTCCTTTTTTGGCTGAGGTAGCACTGGTTCCCATTTCTGCATTTAGCCAAGGATAATCATCACATGTTACCTCACAGGGTGGACTTACTCATACAGGGCAAGGGACGTCTCATCCATTCCTACCTGTGCACTCTTCAACTAACACTGCGGGCATTAGGATTTTGATTCCACGTAGATATCGTTTTTTCTGAGGATGTGCTTAAGGTCCTACAAGGAGGCCAGGCCAGGAAACCCACTACTAGAAAATCCTACTTATTCAAATGGAAGACATTTTATCTTTGTCTTTCTTATAACCTGGATCCATTTTCTGTGGCTGTTCCTTTGGTTCTTTCTCATCTGTGTGAACTGCTCATTGCTGGGTTGGCTTGTTCTTCTGTTAAGGCCCACTTATCGGCTATCTCCGCTTGTCTACCTTTTTCACCTTTTTTAGCTTCTAATTTTTAAGCTAAACAGTTTTTTAAAGGCGGCCTTCATATTAGGCCTTCCAGGAAGCCTGTTCCTCCTCCCTGGGATCTTAATTTTGTTTTAGAAAACTTGACCCAGGCCCCTTTTGAACCTGCTGCTTCAGCTTCCTTACAATATTGTTCTTGGAAGACTGTACTTTTGTTAGCCCTTACTTCTGCCAGACAGGTGTCTGAGCTAGAAGCCCTTATGGCTTGCCCTCCTTTTTTAGTGTTCCATAAGGAGAGGGTGTCATTTCATACTAATCCTTTTTTATGCCTAAGGTGGTGAATGAGTTGTCTCTTAATCAGTCTATTCATTTACCCACTTTTTTCTCTTCTCCGCAGTCAGTTAGTGAGAGGGTGCTGCACACATTAGATGTGCATAGACAACTTAGATTTTATTTGGATAAGACTAAAACTTTTGTAAATCTGATTAGCTGTTTGTTCCCTTTCATCCTAGTTCTTTAGGATTGGCTGTGTTTGAACAAATTATTTATAGGTTCATAGGTAGGTACTAGGCTATCGGCCCTAGGGCCCATACAAGCCTAACCAAAAAATATACCCTGGCTTTTGCCACCCAAGAAAATTATTTTCCTGTACCCCTGTCGAGCAGAGCCACAGAAGTGATCCCCGGGGTGAATTTCCCATTTCCCATCCAGTCATCAAGATTTTTCTTGAAGAGTGCTAATGAGGAGCTTTGTTTGACATAGGTAGTCTGTTCCAGAGTATGGGGGCGGCCACGGTGGTGCAGTGGTTAGCATTGCCGCCTCACAGCAAGAGGTTCTCCGGTTCGATCCTCGGCTGGGGTGCCTTCTGTGCGGAGTCTGCATGTCCTCCTTGTGGTCGCGTGGGTTTCCTCCGGGTGCTCCGGTTTCCTCCCACATCCCAAAGACATGCTGCAGGTGGATTGGACACTCTAAATTGGCCCTAGGTGTGTGTGTGAGTGTGCCTTCTGTGGAAGGTTGGGCGCCGGGCTGGCAACTCGACACCGTAAAACTCCACTGCCATTCAATGTGCGGACAAGGCGATCCGCTGTGGCGACCCCTAACCGGGAAAAAGCCGAAAGAAGAAGAAGAAGAAGAAGTCTGTTCCAGAGTATGGGAAGTCTCTGGGACAGGAATCTATCCCTCCAGCATGTTCTGTTTATTGTGGTGACAAGGTTAAGGTCCCTAGAGCGTGTAGCTCGGAGGGATTGGGATTTCTTTAAGTGGAGCATGTCCAACAGCTCTGGGTTTGACATAGCTTTGTATGTTAGGCAGAGATCGCCCCTGAGTAGGCGATATGCGATGGAGTAAAGCTGTAGCTTTTTGAGATCTTGGTTTTCTAAAGCCATTTCTTTGTGTTATTCCTTTCATGGCAAGAGTCTTCCTTCTTCAGTTAAGGCTCATTCTACTAGAGCTGTGGCAGCTTCTTGTGCATTTTTATGGGTACTAACTCTATTCTTGAGGCAGCTACCTTGATTTCTGTGCATACTTTTACCAAGCATGACAAGTTGTATGGAATTTCCAGAGCTAGAGCTGGTTTTGATAAGGCCATCCTTTATGAGTTTGAGAACTCAGGGGTACCCATCCCCCTTCAGATAAGAGGCCTAGGCAAGACACTGATTATGAATCTTCAGATCAGGTTTCCATTTCTTCTGATTCCTCTTCTGATCAGGAATTATCTATTCCTTCCTATGAGAATTCTGATGCAGAGGAGTCTATACCATCTGCATCTCCTCCTGAAGATTATTCATTTGGAGAAACCTTGCATACCTTGAGGGAGCATTTTCACTGGGAGAGTCAAGACTTCTCAGAATCAAAAAAGAGGCTCAGGGATTTCCTTCTTCTCCCTCAGCACAGGCCTTTAGCCATTCCCCCTGTTTTAGACATTGTGGATGATGTTTGACCCCTGACTCCTTACCTCCGGCTCCTAGTAAGCCTGACAGATATTACAGGGTCCCTGACTCACATAATTTTTTATTTAGAAACCCTGCTGCTGATCCTGAAACTATTTCACAGGGTCCAAAAGGAGTTAAGGCCTCAAAAGCAAAAAATCCTACCCCCTCTGACAGAGATTCAAGGGCACTGGACAGATGGGGGAAAAAGGTTTATACATCTGCAACCTTGGCAATCAGGGCCTTAAACTGTCAATTTCATATGCTTAAGTCAAGAACATGTTGAACAGAAAATTATGATGATTTCAGAATGTGCAGAAAATAAAGAATTGCAGGAATTATTGCATGCAGCTGAACAAGTTGGAAAGCTTACTTTGCTCTGTAGTTTTGATTCCTTAGAGGCCTCCTGCAGGGCCACAGTTACTGGATCTGTGGTTAGGAGGCATGCCTGGTTAAAGGAACAGAATTTGCCTGATCATATTAAAGCTAAATTGCTAGATGCTCCTTTACAGCATGATTCTCTGTTTGGTATTAAGGCAGAAGAGGTTTTAAATAAAATGGAAGACAAAGCTAAGTCTGTGCAAACTGTTAAAGACTTCTTGCAAGTGCAGCCACCTAGATTCATTAGACACTGGCCAACAAAACTTGGTCCTTTCCTGTGTCAGACAGAGCTCAAAGGGGCAAATCCAGATGCCCTAAGGGTTCCAGATACCAGGTGCAAGATTCATACAGGTCAAAGCAATGGGGCGCTTCTACCTCCATATCTGGAGGAGATAAAGTGCAAACCTACAGAAAGCAATCCCAGTGACTTCCCTCTGCCTACTCCAAGCACTTATCTTTTGGCAGCACCCTTAGGGGGAAAGTTAGCACTTTTTCCTCAAAATTGGCAGTTAATAACCCAGGACAAGTGGGTACTAAACATAGTATCACAGGGATACAGATTCCATTTTCATACTCTGCCAATGGCAAATGGTTGGCCAGATCTGCCACAAAATCAGTGGGCAGAGGCACAGAAACAGGTTACGTCCCTCATGGATATGGGTGCCATTCAGCCAGTACCAGAACAGGAAAAAGGACAAGGTTTTTACTCAAGACTGTTCTTGGTACCCAGAAAGGACAAGGCCTGCCGGCCAATACTGGATTTATCGATTTTGAACATATACATGGACATTCCAAAATTCAAGATGCTGACTTTGTAGCAGCTTTTGCCTATGCTGGGCAAGAATGCTTGGCTGGTGACATTAGACCTAAAAGAGGCAATAAGACAATCATGCAGAAGATACCTCCGATTCAAGGCTGGCTTAATGCATTACCAATTCTCTACACTGCCCTTTGGCTTATCTACTGTGCCCAGGGTCTTTGCAAAGTGCCTGGCACAAGTAATTGCATTTTGCAGATAAAGAAGTGTACAAATATATCCTTACTTAGACGACTGTCTCATTCAAGCAGAGAACAAGGACATTCTTCTTCAACACCTGGCATTTGTGAAAAGGCTTCTAGCATGCCTAGGTTACACAATAAACGAAAAGAAATCGCAACTGGTACCCGCTCAAAAGATAACATTCCTGGGTGCAAGCCTGAATACAACTGCCCAGATGGCTTACCTCACACCAGACAAGCAAAGGCAACTGACTACTTACTTCAAACTAATGGCAACAAAGACCCAGTTATTTGCAAGACAAATTCTGCAGGCTTTGGGCTTCATGGCATACTGCATCCTACTGATTCCATATGCAAGACTGCATATGAGGAAACTTCAATGGTACCTGAAAAGTTTATGGAGTGAACATTCTCGCAGTCTGAAAGCAATGATTCCTCTCATTCCCTGTGTGCAGCAATAGTTTTTATGGTGTGCAAAGGCATGTCACCAAAACATGGGACGGGCCTTCACTCTCCCCCCTGCCAGCCAAACCTTAACAACAGATGCATCGGATTTTGCCTGGGAGGCCCACATGGCAGGAAGATGCATTCAGGGCATATGGACCCCAAAACAAATGCATCTGCATATCAACCAGAAAGAGATGCTAGCAGTTCAAAATGCCCTAACAGCATTCAAGGACTTACTTCATCCTGGACAACTACTGATAAAGATGGACAACACCACAGTCATGTGATACATAAACAAGCAAGGGGACACACACTCATACCCCCTTTGCAGATTAGCCATGGCACTGTGGCACACAGCTTTGACCTACCAAATACATCTTCAAGCTCAATTCCTGCCAGGAAAACAAAATACACTGGCAGACGATTTAAGCAGAAACCTTATGGATCCTCATGAGTGGAAACTAAATCCACAAGTGTTCAACATGATAACAGAGAAATGGGACAGCCCCAGACATTGATCTTTTTGCCTCTCATCAAAATTATCAATTGAAAAGATTCTGCACAAGGACTTATCACACACAAGCATGGAAAGTGGATGCCCTATCCTTCAGTTGGAAAAACCTATCAGTTTACTCCTTTCCTCCTCTGCCTCTTCTCCCCAAAGTCCTCCTACTGTCCCAGCAAAACAATCAGATCCTGCACAATCAACTACAGACATTGAACTTGGCAGCATGGCTGATCATCTAGCTATACAAACAACACCTCTCAGTAAAGCTGTGATGGATGTCATTTTGGAAGTCAGAAGGCGTAGTACTAGAAAATCTCATGTTGACAAATGGAAAAGATTCTGTGCTTGGAATCAAGCACAAGGAACGGATACAGCAGAGCCAAATATTCCTCAGATATTACAATACTTAACTGAGATGCTTGACAAAGGCCTATCTTTCTCATCAATCAAAATCCATGCCTCTGCCATTTCGGCTTATTACAATACAGAGCCACCAATCTTTTCTTATCTTTTACTAAAGCAGTACCTCAGAGGAGCCAAAAATTTAAGGCCTCCTAGAAGATCACCATTACCTGCATGGGACCTCAGTTATGTGTTGGAAAAGCTCACCCTGCCTCCATTTGAACCAGCTGCTATGGCTGATATAAAGTTCTTATCATGGGAAACCGCTCTGCTACTAGCAATTGCTTCAGCAAGAAAAGTTTCAGAGCTACAGGCCCTCATGGCTATAGAGCCTTTTATCATATTTTACCCGGACAGGGTGTCTCTGAGAACAAAGCCGACTTTTATGCCTAGGTGGTTTCCAGTGTGGCTCTTAACCAAACAATTCATCTGCCAACTTTTTATCCAAATCCACAGAACAGGGGAGAGAGAATTCTGCATTCCTTGGACGTACACAGACAGCTAAGATTCTACTTGAGCAGGACTACAGCTCTAGGAAAAACTGAACAATTACTAGTGTCATATGCTGCAAGATCAGAAGGAAAGGCTATTTCAAAGCAGACAATTTCAAAGTCGATAAGCTACTGCATCCGTTTCTTCTGCTTACACCATGGCAAACCTGTGCCCAAGGGCATTAGGTCTCATTCCACCAGAGCTGCAGCTACTTCAGCAGCCTTTCTCAGGGGAGTACCAACCAAAGACTTTCTAGAGGCTGCTACTTGGAGTTCTGTTCACACCTTCACAAAGCATTATCGTTTGCCTCTCTACTCTAAGTCCAGGACAGACTTTGCCCCTGCAGTGCTGCAGGGCCTTATAGCCGCACCTAATGCTGTTTAGCTCCAGCCTCCCAACCATAGCTTTGGGATTCTACCCAAATGTAATGACTGCAACAGTGAAACACGAAGAACATAGTACAGTTGTGTACACTTACCATAAATGTAGATGTTCGAGTGTATTCACTGTTGCAGTCCAGGTTACCCTCCCGCCATCCCCCTGTCATTCTGTTTCTTTCCTTCTCTATCTTCTACAACCTATGTGGTGTATTTGCTTGTAGATGAAGGTAAAGTTTATATTGATGCATGTATATACATATATACATATATATATATATATATATATATATATTTTTTTTTAATTTTTTTTTTTTTTGCTACCTTTTGGGGGGCACCTGATATCGGGGGCAAGAAAAACTAAAGAAAATGGCATCTGCTGCATGTTTTATACCCCTGACGACATGACGTCATGGAAGAGAAGGCGGCCATAGACGCAGAACCCAAGACTTTGGAATTCAGGCCGACTGAGGGCAACCTGCCAGCAGATTACCCAAATGTAATGACTGCAACAGTGAATACACTCGAACATCTACATTTATGGTAAGTGTACACAACTGTACCTTTTACTTACCTGTATGCTGCTGTTTGCAGAAATGTGTTCGGTGTTCCATATTTCGATGTTTACGTGTTTTGCCATTACAGCTGTTCGGCATTTACGTGTAGCGGTTGCCGTATTCGTGGTTTTGAACGTTCATTCTTTTAATATAGACCCAATCAAGCAGAGTGTAATGTACAATATAGCCATTAGTTCTTGAAGTGGGTCAGTCTTCAATGAATCTTGATAGAGGAGAAGAGACTCTCAAGGGAGATATTAGGTGATATGTCCTGTTTGGATGAAGAAGTGCTTTTTGAGTTGCACCCTGAATTTGGAATAAGTGTTGATTTCCTTAATTTTGATGGGTGAGCTTGCCAAAGAGTAGGTGCTTGAGAGGAGAAAGCCTGTGTAGTTGTGCTGTGAAGTTTTGTTCTAAGGGTAATGAGAGGAGTTGTGGCTTTTGAGTAGTGTCTCAGCTTGCTTGAGGGCTTTTTTTTTTCATGAAGTCTAGCTGCAAGGGTTGTAAATGTATGACGATGGCAAATTTTGTAGAGTTGGGATCCTAAAAGTAGGTTAGAACTTTATTTTATGGGTAGCCATTTGGCTTTTCTAGGGTGGTACAGTGATATTCACAGAGAGGCAAGTTTGTGATGTATCGGCTGATACCGTTAAAGATGATCTAGAGTGCGGCAGTGTTTTTTCCTGCAGGTAGTAGCAAAAGTCGGGAGCCCATATTCAAGTCGAGAAAGGAGAACTCTTTTGCCAGTGGCTGCTTTGGCTGGTTGGAATAGAAAAGAGGAGATATTTTTAGCCAGAAGATGAGGGAGTTTATTTTGGCTCTTGTAGTTTCTATGTGGAAATGGAAGTGTAGGGACTGATCAAAACATAGTCTTAGCTATTTGAAGGTGGAGATTGTCTCGGTGGAATGGTTGTGTAGGTCAAAGATAGTTGAGTCAAGTGCTTGGTGAATTTTCTTTGGAGTTCCAAAAAGCATAGCTGTGGTCTTAGTGGTGTTGAGAAATAGTTTATAGTTTGAGCCATTGGTGGAGCTCATGTAAGTCTAACTAGACTTTTATATTAACTTCCCAGAATATAAGAATGTAATATGCCCCTAGAAATTTCTTGCTGAACAATCACATCTCCAACATGTGTCTGTTTTGTATGGGAACATTTTTTTAAGTCTTGTAGGACTATAAAAGTATTTCTGTAAACATTCTCTTGCAAAATGTCTACATTTTCCCAGTTTAGTTGCATATCTAGGATTAAGACATATTTCTCTCCACTGATCTGTTGTTATTGTGTCTTTTGGCTTTTCCCGGTTAGGGGTCGCCACAGCGGAACTCCGGTCTGCTAATGATTGGCAGTTGATTTTTACGTGCCGTGTTGCCAGCCCTGACGCAAAACCTTCAACGAAGGTACGCCCATTCATGCATGTCTCCACGCAGAAGACTCTCTAGCTGAGAATCAAAATTGTTCAGTTCATGCTGTTTTTACCTTTGTGTAGTGTATTGCCTTCTCATGTCTAATATTGGCTTGTATGTTCTGCTTGCTTATTAGTATTTTCTGGTCTGCCACTTCTATTCTAGTATGTACTTCCATTTGTAGTTTAGCAAAATTACTTTCCAACCTGTGCATATCTTCCTTGAACTCTAATATTAGATCCATGTATGCAAGTTCAGTAACCCCCAAATTTGTCCCTTTGTCCCATTTTTTTGTCTCCTCTTTTATCATGTACTACCCAAGTCTCTGTTCTTTATTTCTTCTCCAAATGCTCATGACATTCTCCTTGATTTAGAAAGAACTGCCACAGCAGGCATTTAGAGTTGTGGCCAAAAGGGGCTTTCTCAGTGATTGCAGAAGGTATGATTGAAAGACATGTTGGCCGCAATGAGGAAAGACATCATTATTAGCTAATTTGCATCTCTCTGAAGGACTGGTAATTACTGCTAGTGTAGATTGGCACTATTCTGCAGTAAGCACCTCTGGAGGACTGTACATAACATTGGCATAGGCACCGTCTGTTATTTAAGGTGTCTCTTACAGACACACACACACACACACACAGGCTTGCATCTTACCTGTCCCTGAGCTAATAGAATGTCCATGATGCAACATCTTAGATGTTCGTGTTTCACTGTTGCAGTCCTAACCAATGGGTTATCCGGCTCCCAGTAGCCCTCGATCGGCCACAATACCAATGGTAAGTAAAAATTATGTTGGCTGTTGTCGGTTGTAAAGGACATCAGGGCGTCTGATACAAAAGGAGGCAGCCAACGTAACTTTCTCAGTCTTCCTTGCCCCGGAGCCCGAAGCAGTAGCATTTCTTGCATGAGTGCCGGTCGGCAGTTTACCTTTTTTGTTTCCGACTACAAAGTTGAAGTCAACTACAGCTAATACCGCATTGGGGATCCTCTTTTCTTGCCTTAACGAATGTCAGAAAAGGTTAATAATTGTCTTACCTGGGGAAAGCAGATTCTCCATAGAGATTTTCATTCCTATTGTATTTGTTTAGGCCTTGACCACGACGTTCCTAATTGTGATCTTTGTGCTTCCTTTAATCCTCGTACTTTTTGTCATTGGGCTAAGCTTTTAGCTAAGCATTTTGGAGTTTGGCCTAAGTTTGTCGGTATGGCGTCCGCTGGTCTTCAGGCTTCAGATATCCCCAAGAAGCGTAAAGATAAGGACCGCGACAGGCTTCCGAAGGTCAAGTCCTCGGATGATGTTAGGTTGATCGTCAGTCATGCGGTAGCCAGTGAGGTGCCTTTGCAGCCCCTGCAGCCCGCAGAATTTCAACCGCAAGCCTCGGTTGAGACCATTTCAGAGGCCCCCAGACCTCCAGCTTCCATTTTTACCTTCTGACCTTCCGCCTGTTGCCTCTTCAGCTGGATCTGGAGCCATGAAGCTGACTACGGTGTCTGAGACCTCCCTTCTTCGTTCAGACAGCAAGCTCATACCGACGACTTTGGCGGTTGCCAGGCCTCCCGAGTCTTTTAGACTTGCAAGTAAATCATCCAGTCCGTAAGCCTGTGAAGAAGCAGGCTCCAGTTTCCTCTTGTTCCCCTCATTCCCAAATGGTTAAAATGGCTGATGACCTTTTGACTCTTATTAGGGGTTCACAGCCTCTCCTTCAAAAAGAGGTAGGGATGTCTCTCCTGAGGCTTTGTCCTTTTCAGGTACTGATACTTCTAGAATTTCTGTTGATGAAGAAGTTTCTCAAGCTTTCTCTCCTTTTGAGGATTCAGACGCAGAGGAGTACATCCCTTCGGCTTCTCCTCCATAAGATTTCTCTTTTGGTGATACTTTAAATACTCTCAGGAAACATTTTAAATGTGAAAGTCAGGATTATCCCCTTTCTAAGAAAGGGATTAGGGAGTTTTTGGATTTGCCCCAGCATAAGCCTTTGGCTGTTCCACCTGTGTTGGAAGTGGTTGATGTTTTTCTGGAAAATTCCTTGACTCCAAATTCGGTTCCTCCTGCTCCCAGGAAACCTGACAGGTACTATAGAGTTCATGACTCTCATTTGTTTCTTTTCAGGAATCCGTTGGCTGATTCAGAGGTTATTTCTCAAAGCCCTAAAGGAGTTAAGGCCACTTTTAATAAAAATCATGTCCCTTCTGACAGGGAATCCAGGAACCTAGATAGGTGGGGGTAAAAAGGTTTATACCTGTGCCACTCTAGCTATTAGGTCTACTAATTGTCTTTTTCATATGCTGAAGTACCAGCAGCACACCTTGGCAGCTATTAAATCTATGATAGCAGGTGTGCCTCAGTTGGCAAAGAGTAAGGATATGCAGGATTTGCTAAATTCTGCCAGTCTAGTCAATAAACATTCATTACATTGTGGTTTTGACATTCTAGAAGCCTCCTGTAGGGCTACAGCTACTGGCTCTGTTATTAGAAGGCACGCTTGGCTCAGGGAGCAGCCCCTACCAGAGCCTGTTAAGGCTAAGCTTTTAGATGTACCTTTGCATAAGGACAGTCTTTTTGGCAGCAAAGCAGAGGGAAGTGCTCAAGAAGATGGAAGACAAGGACAAGTCTATGCAGACAGTTAGACTTTCTACAAGTTCAGCCTCCTCGCTTTAGCAGGAATTACCCTTCTAAGACGCTCCCTGATACCAGCAGACAGAGCCGTTATAAGACTAGAGGTTACAAATCTTTTAGGGGACAGGTGGCTACTGCTCAAAGGTCTAAGCGTTGGCAGGCTTCCTCTTCCAAGGCGGGAAGTTCTAAGCCTGCATCTCAATCTAAACATTCGCAATGACTCTGTCCAACTTCTGCCTGTTCTTGCCTGCCTGGAAAGTCCTTTAGGGGGAAGGTTGGCCCTTTTTACAAATGTCTGGGCCACCATCACGGACAACAAATCGGTACTCAGAACTGTATCCCTAGGGCACAATGTCTCTTTCCACATCTTTCCCGGATGCCCCTCCAAACCAAAGGGCAGAAGTAGAAAAGCAAATTTTGTGTTTGTTACATCTGGGAGCAATAGAATCAGTTCCTGCTCAGCAGGTAGTCCGGGATTTCTATTCCAGACTTTTCCTAGTTCCAAAAAAAGAAGGCACCTGGCGTCCTATCCTAGATCTATTCATCCTGAACTCTTTCTTGATAATTCCAAAGTTCAAAATGCTTACTGTGCATCAGTTACTGCCAGTGTTAGAAAAGGATTCCTGGCTGGTAACGTTGGATCTCAAAGAAGCTTATCTGCACATCCGAGGACCTGGATGTGATAATTCCTCTGCTTCTATGTCTGCAGACAGAGTTTCTATGGTGGGCAACAGCCTGTCTACAGAACAAAGGCATGCCTTTTCACCCACCCCTGGCCACTCAGGTTCTTACCACAGATGCATCGGACTACGCCTGGGGAGCTCACTGGATGGCAGATGCATACAGGGAAGTTCGAATGCCCAGCAGATGCACCTGCACATACATTTAAAGGAGTTGATGGCAGTCCAGCAGGCCTTACTAGCTTTCAAGCATGTTCCTTATCCAGGGACCCTGCTTGTCAGAACAGACAACACCACAGTCATGTGGTACATCAACAAGCAGGGAGGGACTCATTGTTATCTCCTGTGCAGACAGAGCATGAGTCTTTGGTCCATAGCAGCATCCTTGGGCCTGCATCTCCTATCTCAGTTTCTGCCAGGAAGGCTCAATGTTTTGGCAGACCAGTTGAGCAGACAGACCCTGGATCCTCACGAGTGGCAGCTGAACAGAGAAGTTTTTTACAGCATCATTCAACGTTGGGGCACTCCTCAAGTGGATCTCTTCTCCTCTCCAGACAACCATCTTCTACCTCTTTTTTGCACCAGACAGCATCACAGCAGAGCCTGGAAAGTGGATGCTCTGTCCTTCCCTTGGACGCTGCTGTCAGTTTATGTCTTCCCTCCTCTTACATCCTTTTCTTCTTCCCTTTCCCAGCAGGTGGTTGACGTGCTGAGGGAGGCCAGGAGGCCTAGCACTAGGAAGTCTTATGCTGGCAAATGGGAATGATTCTCTTTGGATGCAGGCTAGAGGGGAATCTTCTTCTCAGCCTACCCTTCCTCTGATCCTGGAATACCCGGCTAATTTGCTTCAGGGTGGTCTTTCTTTTTCCTGTATCAAGAGCCATGCTTCAGCCATTTCTCCTCATTGTTCTTTTGAACAACCCATTTTCTCTCATCCTCTGATGAAAATGTTTCTCAGAGGTGCTTGCAACTTTAAAACCTCCCAGAAGGGCACATATTCAAGCCTGGGATCTTAATTTTGTTCTAGAGAAACTCACTCTTCCTCCTTTTGAACCAGCTGCCACTGCAGATTTAAAGTTTCTCTCATGGAAGACTGTCTTCCTCTTGGCTATAACTTCAGCAAGAAGGGTTTCGGAGCTGCATGCTTTGATGGATGTGGAGCCTTTTTCTTATTTTCCATACAGATAGGGTCTCTCTGAGAACCAACCCCTCCTTTATGCTTAAGGTGGTTTCTAGCTTGACTCTTAATCAGTCTATACACCTTCCTACCTTCTTTCCTAATCCTTGAAATAGAGGTGAAAGGATCCTACATTCTCTTGATGTGCATAGGCAGCTCAGGTTTTACCTGGACAGGACTAAAGACCTTCGGAAATCAGCACAGCTATTGGTCAGCTTTGCCCCTGGAGCCCAGGGCAAGGCTATTTGTAAGCAAACCATTTCTAAATGGATTGCTCATTGTATTACTTTTTGTTATTCCCTTCATGGCATGTTTCCTCCTTAAGGGGTTAGGACCCACTCAACTAGAGCAGCTTCCACTTCTGCATCCTTTTTAAGGGGTGTCCCTACTAAAGACATTTTGGAGGCTGCCACATGGTCTTCTGTTCACACTTTCACAAAACATTATAATTTGCCTTTGTTTTCAAGAGCCAGGGCAGGGTTTGCCACTGCTGTTCTGCAGGGCATTATCGCCAGTCCTTGATTCTGTTGGTTCCTCCTCCCTTTTCTCTGGGCTTTGGTAATCAACTCATTGGTTAGGACTGCAACAGTGAAACATGATGAACATAGTACAGTTGTGTACACTTACCATAAATGTAGATGTTGGAGTGTATTCACTGTTGCAGTCCTGCTTTCCCCTCCCTCCTTCCCCTTTTCTCTTTTCCTAAGTTACAGGCTAAATTTAGTTTAAGCCTTGTTTTCTGGGGGCTTCTGACTGTTATGGCAAGAAAAACTGAGGAAGTGACGTTGGCTGACGTCCTTTACAACCGATGATGGTCGACATCATTTTCACTTACCTTTGGTATTCTGACCGATCGAGGGCTACCAGGAGCTGGATAACCCATTGGTTAGGACTGCAACAGTGAATATACTAGAAAATCTACATTTATGGTAAGTGCACACAACTGTACCTTTTGTCTTACCTTCGTGAATCATAGATTCTTATAGTCGGTCAGTAATGTCAGATAGTTGATGTTCATTCATCTTAATGTTTGGAAAGTGTATCATGATGCAAGATTTGTTGTACTAATTCATCTAGTGCTCATCAATACTTTGTCCTGAAGTCTTCAGCATGGCTGTTCACACACACACACACACACACACACACACACACACACACACACACACACACACACACACATATGGACACTCGCCCATCCCTGGCAGCTGCCCCAGATTTTATAGAATGCTCATGATTTTTCTTCTTATGCGCACTCTGTCACTTATAACTCACTAACTGTTGAAGTTAATAATGTCAGACACTGTTTAATAGTTGTAGTTTAACAAATATGCTGCAATGCAAGTCAAAATTTTCTGCACCTCTTTGGATCCCACCAGAAACTTGGGATTCATTGCCATGGATTGCTATCATATGTAAGGTTATACTGCACAGAAAACTGTCCTGAAGGTACAGTGCAGTGGTATAAAGTACTTTCCGTAACAGTAGATCCATAGAGGAGAAGTAATCTGTGAACCAAGGATTCTTTCTATTCATTTGTCATTTGGAGGTTTTTTGGGTTTCCTGGTGTATTTGTTCTGTATCTGAAGTTAAAGCTATTGAGGACATATTTATAGTTGTAGTACTTTATAGTATAGTATTTTCTATTGTTTTTTTTTTTTTGTGCTAAGCCTAGATGTTTAAATCATTTCTGAGTGGGCTGTCATTTTACTGCATTTTTACTGTCTCTCTCCTGAAAATCTTCCCACCCACACTTTTCCTGTTATGCTTTTGAGCTGCATGCACCTACTGTATATCTACCATCAAAGTCTCATACATGGGCCTAGAAACTCCTGCAAATCTTATCTTTGCTCATCTTACTGGGTACTGAGGAAGGCTCTCCCCTTAGACTGTTACTGTACTTTAAAATTGCCTTAAAGTGTGTGTCTGTGTGTGTGTCTGTCTGTGTGTGTGTCTGTCTGTGTGTGTGTCTGTCTGTGTGTGTGTGTGTCTGTGTGTGAGAGTGTGTGCGTGTGTGCATGCATGTTCCTTATTGCTGGCCTTGTATGCCTTTCAATCATGTTGTAATTACGTGTAGCTAGTTTGTTTTAGGTACCTATTCTCTTTTGGCTAATTGAAGTGTGTTTTTACATTAAGAAGACTTGGACTGCAATTCTAGTGGCCGTCAAAACATAGCCTGGTTTGTTGGAGTTGGGATACACACAAGTAGGTGTAAGTGAGACTTAACTAGTTGTAGCCAGTTTGATTTGTTTCTGATTGCTTTTAAGTTTTGGCTAACTAAGGTGTGTTTTTACAATATGAAGACAGAGACTGCAATTCTAGTGGCAGTAAAAAGGTACCCTGGTCGGTCTGAGTTGGGAAAGACGCAGGAAGGCTTAAAGTGAGATTGTTTTCGTCAGGCAGATGGCTTCTTAGGGACTTTTGCTATGTTTTACCCTAAGAAATTCCAGGATCATACATCTTGTGGCAGGAGGTGTTTACCTAATCTCTGTGAGTTGGAAAGCACGCCAGGGAGCTCAAAGTGTAGTTGTTTATTGGCTAGAGGGCACAGGAGTCAGCTTTTTTCTGTCTGCTTTAAAGTAGGTGTGTTAGTGTGGTGGTGGTTGTTCTTTCGGCTTTTCTCGGTTAGGGGTCGCGACAATGGAACTCTGGTCCGCTAATGACTGGCAGTAGAATTTTACAGTGCCAAGGTGCCAGCTCGATGCCCAACCTTCAACGAAGGCATGCCTATTCTATGCATGTCTTTCGAACGCCACTCTACCACAGGGAGGACATGCAGACTCCACACAGAAGGTGCTCCAGCCGAGAATCAAACAGGAGAACCACTTGCTGTGAGGTAGCAATGCTACCTCTGCACCACCGCGGCTAGGTGTGTTAGTGTGGTACTGCTCACCATGTAGCAGCAGTTAGCAGTGCCCTGTACAGTATCAAATTTATCTATAAAGCTTGTATTTAGGACTTTAACCTTTATCATTGAAAGGCTTTGCTCAAAGCTAAGCTTAAGGCAGCTTGTTAGAGTGTTGAACAGCAGTGGACCTGGTTGGGGTAGTGAGCTAAGAAGAAGAAAAACAATCAGGTAAGTTGTAAGGAAGCTTGAGAGAAAAAGAACTGCAGGGAAGACTTTGTAAAATAACTCAGAGAGGGGAATAATGTCTGTTAAAGCTGAAGTAGTGGGTTAATCAAGGATAAAAGGCATAGGACAGGAGGTAAAGAATAATGTTGGGAGAAAAAGCAGGTAGAGAAAGATCTAAGCTGCTTAACTACAGAGGAGGCTGGGGGGAGAGGTGTAAGCAGTAGAAAGGACACAGCAGTCAGGAGAAAGCAAAGTAATACCTGTAACCCAGGCAGTTAAATGCCAAGTCTGAGGGAGGCTGCAGTGAATAGGGAAATGAGAGAGGGGTTAGAGCATGGGGTGGTGATGTACAAGGAGTAGGTACAATTAAAAATAGGATGGGATAACCATTAAAAATAGAACAAGCAATACATAAATTAATAGAGAACCATTTAATTGGTGGCTAGAGCCTAGAACTTTGACTGTCCAAAGGTGTTCCTGTACACATGAACCAAGTTTTCCCAGCAAATAATGCAGGTAAGCAGGCTAGAGGAAGGGCCAGTGCTGGGTCAAGAACAACATTAATACATTTAATGGGTGGCTGGAGTCTGGAACTTTGCCTGAGAGTGTTCCCGTATGCAGACCAAGAGTGTATGTGCTGTATCTTTAAGAAGCATGGCAAGGACTGAACATGCACATATAAATACTGGACATGTGCTATTCCTAGTGCCATTTTGAGTGTGCAGCCAGAGAGTGAGCATGTATGAATTGCAGTAATTAGTTTGTATAAAGATTACTTAAGTTAAAGTCAGTAAACTTCTGTTGTGAGGTGTTTGTGGATTCTGTTCAAGCAGCTTTATTATATACATAGGCTCTTTTATTGTGCCCAAAGTAGGAGAGCGACATTGTTTCAGAACCAGGATTCCAGTAAATGATATTCAGAGTCATGAGGTGCAGAGATGACAGTGAAGGCAAACTAAGAAACGAGCACGAAAAAGTGCCAGAAAAGAATCAAAGGTAATGAGAATTCGCACAAACTGTATATTTTATAAAAAAAATAAAATGGAGCATTACAAGGGCACAGACCACACTATTAAACAGATGGAAAGCACAAAAGGTTTATTAACTAAGCAAAATGTTTAAAATTAAGATATTTGATTAAATGATTATCAGAAAAGCAAAATTAGTGTGTTTTAAGAAAAACGGGCATGTTTAGAGTAAAACAAACACAAGAAAAGTACAGTGGAGATGAAAAGAGATTAAATGAGCAAAACAAATATAGTGAGGGGTAAAAAAGGGCACATTAAGTATAAATAAAGCAAGGCAAGGTTTTGACATAAATACGACTTCATATTGTATCAAGGGCAAAGCCAAAGTCATTTTAAGCATCTCAAAGTCTGTAAAAGTGTTTACAGTGTGTGATTATTACTCTGCATGTATTCCGAAGAGTTTGTGTGCAAAGTGCAAGTATTTTATGAAATACAGTCAAAGTATAGCCATTTCAAAAAGTTTGTTGTGCTGGGTGTGTCTTTTCGTAAAGTGCTGCCATTACAGAGTGTTTCCTGCACTGTAAAGAATTGACTGGCAAGGTATCGTCATTTTGGGGAGATTTCAGTGTGCTGTGTACAATTTATTCGCAAAGTGCAATTACTTCATAGGTTGGTACTAGGCTATCCACTCTAGGGCCTATACAAGCCTAGCCATAACAATTCCCTGGCTATTTCTTCCCACATTATTTACTTCCCTGGGCACCTGTCTAGCAGGGTGACTGACGTGATCCCTGGGGTGAACTTCCCATCTCCCATCCAATCATCAAGGTTCCTTTTGAAGAGGACCAAAGAGGCACTCTGCTTGACATGTATGGGCAGTCTATTCCAGAGTCTGGGGAGTCTCTGGGTCAGAAACCTATCCATCCAGCATGTTTTGTTCATTGTGATGACAAGGTTTAGATCCCTGGAGCGTGTGTCTCTGAGGGATTGGGATTTCTTTAAGTGTAGCATGTCCAACAGTGCTGGGTTGGACATGGCCTTGTATGTTAAAAGGAGATCGCCTCTGAGTAGACGATATGTGACAGAGTATAGATGGAGTTTTTTTTAGACGGTCAGCATAGGGCATCTGCTTTAGGTCTGTGATTCTTTTAGTGAGGTATTTCTGTGGCCTTTCCAGTTGTTGCAGATGTCTTGAGAGGTACATATCAAATGGGGTGTTGTATTCTATAATGGGTCTAATGAGGGATGAGTACAGTGGGACAGTGACCTCCTTTTTTCTGGATGAAAAGCCGTTGGTGATGAGTTGTGCCACATAGAAGGATTTTCTGACTGTTATGGTGATGTGGTTATCAAAGGTGAGACCACTGTCCACCTGTGTCTCAAAGTCTGTTATCAAACTTTCAGTGTTTAGTGTACTGCCACCTATGTGGTAATTCATGGGTACATGTTTTTTTTCCCAAAGGGATAACTTAGAATATCCATATAATTTGGGGATTTCAGTAATGGTTCCCGTTTACAGTCATCTGCGAACTTTGTTAGCCAGAGTCCCTTAGTGTTGGCCTGTACTTCAGATAAGTAGATGCCAAACAAGAGCAGTCCCAGGACTGAACCCTGAGGTACTCCACTTGTCACTTGACTGGAGCTGGATTTGGAATCTGCTACTTTTACAGCGTGGCTTCTGTCAGTAAGCCAGGTGGCAACCCATCGAGTGACGTAGGGATTAATGTCCAGCTTAGTAAGTTTATCTATGATTCCAGAGTGGGGGATGGTGTCAAAGGCCTTGGCGAGGTCCAGATAAGCTGTGTGGACCACTTTACCCTTGTCCATGGCTCTGGAGACTGATTCAAAGAAGTCAGTCATGTTCAGGAGACAAGATCGGCCCTTCACAAACCCAAACTGTATGGGGTTCAGTGCTTGAAGATTGCCAATGTCTTTGTTTATAAGTTCCATGGCCTTGTAGATGAGGCTCACCAGACTGATGGGGCAGTAGTTCCCTGGATCCAAGATGTATCCCACCTTGTGGAGTGGGATAACTGTAGCTGTGCGCCACACAGTGGGCATGAAACCTGAAGTGAGGCTATGATTAAACATGACACTTGGGTGAGGTGCCAGTTCATTTTGTAGTTCATGTAGTACACAGCCTGGGATGTCGTCTGGTCCCATGGGTGCTGTATTCTTAGCTTTGGAGAGTGCATTTTTTACCTGTGTGGCCGTTATTATTGGAATTTGGTAATCTTTCAGTATTGAGATGGGCCCTTTAGGGGGTGAGCGGGGGGTGAAGTTTGCACTGAATCGATCTGCCAGGATATTGGCAATATCCTTGGGATCAGTATATTTAATGCCTTTCTTTTGTAGCTCAGGGCATTTCTGAGCACATTGCCATTTAGATTCTTGACATAGCTATAGAATGCCTTGTGGTTGTCTGGAATCTTTGGCAATTTTATTTTCTTAACTAGCTTTGGAGGATTTTATGACGGATCTCAGCTTCTTACTGAGGCTGGTAAGGGAGTTTTTTGCATTCTGGGATTTTCCTCTTTTCTTCAACAGTTTCTTCCTTTTGTTGTAAAGTTTGTGTATGGCAAGGGACTACCAAATTGGCTTCCTTTTTTTGGAGGAGAGCGTCTTGGTGCTATTGGGGATGGCACGATTCATGCACGAGTGGATGTGCTCGTACAGTGCCTTAGTGTAGGATTCAGCAGTCAAACTGTCAGTTTACATCTGCATGGGTGTCATGAAGTTTGTCACTTCTGACTTGAGTAGCATGAAGTTGGCTTTGGAGAAATTTGTTACGGAGGTTTCCTTACTGGGGGTGGGGGTAGGATATGGATGTCAAGGGTGATTAGCTTATGGTCAGACCTGACCAATGAGGGGGTGATGACCATAGGTGTGTAGTATCGATTTCCCATGTTGGTAATGACCAGGTATAGGATATTGGAGCCCCTGATAGGACTAAGGATTAGTTGATCCAGTGCGTTGGAATTTATGTATTCCAAGGACTGTTGGGCAAAGATGTTGGTACACAAGTACTTTTCCCAGTTAATGGCAGAGTAGTTGAAATCACCCAGTATTAGGGTGTTTGGTTGTATCTTAATATTTTCCAATATGCTTAGAAAAGTGTAGTGAGAATCTTGGGACATGGTGGGGGATCTGTAGCAAGCTACAATTTGGATTGCAGTCTTACCTAATGTTAGTTGCACCTGGAGAATTTTAGACTCATTTTGTTGGGCAACTAGCCTGTTTTGGTCCTAGTTTGGTGGCCGAAAAGTGTGTTGAGAGTTGTAACCTGGTATTGCAGGGGTGCTTTCTGGATCCTTGAACCAGGTCTCAGTTTACTGCACAGATGTCGATGTTCTCCATTTTTAGGAGTGCCTCGAGAGAGTGCATTTCGAGGTTTAGACTTCTAGCATTGAGTAACATTACCTTCAGATTTTGCATGCTTATACCTGTTACGGTGGTGGTTTTGTCCTTTGAACTTTACCTAAAAAAGGCACTATAGGGGTGGCAAGAGCCTTAGCCAGTAACCTGAATCCCAGGGGCGACAGGTGCAGACCATCTCTGGCAAAGCATCGTGGTCTGTCAGTCATGTCATCCCAGGCACACAGATACTGGATCCCCTTTGAATGACACCAGAAGCTTAGCCAATTGTTGAAGTCGATCATTTTGTCCTTCTACTGTGGTAGCATTCTGGGCAAAGGCAGGATGCTACTCAGGGCTAGAGTCATACCTGCGTGGGCCACATGATCCGGGAGCTCTTCCATGTCTCTTTTCATGTAGTCCAGGGAGGTACGTCACCAAGTCATTCACTCCAACATGGACAATGACAGAGTCATATTTGTACTTATTGTGGAGTGACTTGAGTGCGTGTATTATGTGGTGGATCCTGGCACCCGACAGGCAGCTGACTTCTAAATGCTACTGACTCTGAGCTTCTCTTGCCCGGCTCATCCGCATTGTACAGTTATTTAAAATGTTTCTTAAACTGATAAGAGGTGATTTCTTGCAGTACAGTCATTTCAAGAGTATTACATTGCCGGAGAGATTTATTTCACAAAGTTCAGTTAAAAAGAGGCTATGTTAAGTTCTCAATCTCGCCTTCATTCTTGCTGGATGGGTTCAGAGCCGATCCTCGGCTCCGACTCGGCCACTTACTAAAGCTCCAGAGCTTATTTTACCGGCTCGAGGCAACCCTATATCCCATGATGCTAGGCGATAACTCCCCAGATCTCATTTGCCACTTTCGCTTGCGAGGTGCATTTTTTACCGGCTCCTGGTAAGTTTTTCAAATTTCAGACTTTTAGTCTCTCCTCTTTAGTTTTAGTCACTACCGTTGTTGTATAAACTCTTACGGTTAGATTTTAACCCTATCTCCGTTAGTGTTTTCCCTCTTTTTCCAGTTATTTATCCCTTCCCCTAAGTTAGGCCTTAAGCCTCCCCCTTTCCTAATTTTTTGTCAGGGATTCTGTGTGGTGTTTGGGTGTGTTTGTATCCCTGTTTTAATTTTTATTTGGATTGGGTGTTTATTGTCTGTGTGTGTTTTGTTACTTAGTGCTTCCTCGACACAGTTATGTCGAAGGACACAAAGGTCTCAGGCTTCAAGAAGTGTGACTTGTGCTGTCAGAAAATGTCTCTGACAGACGGTCACACTTCTTGTGTTTACTGCCTGGGACCTCTGCACCTGCAGGACTCTTGTGCTGTCTGCCACGCCTTCAGCCCAAGAGTCCTGCAGGAGCACAGAAATAAATGAATACTAAGGGGCTTATTAAAGCCTGAGAGCTCCCCGACTAAGTCGGCTCCGGGGAAGCCCTCGAAACCAGTTAAGCCTTCGGCTCCAAGCCCAAAGCCATCGGCTACTGGTTCACCTTCTGTGATGAGATCGGCTCCAGCCAGAACCGATCCTTCTATGTCACAGGTTACAGTATCGGCTCCACCCGGTGCCGATACCGCTAAATCTGGGCACTCAGTGTCGGCTCCGGCTAGAGCCGACGTATCCTCGGCTCCTTCAGCTCCACCCATCTCCAGAAAGAGATCAAGATCCCCTTCGTTGGAGTCGATACATTCGGCTCCGAGATCACCCCTGCTCTTGGAGTGGAGCCATCTTCTCGGTCGTCCAGGCTGTCCGACCACGACCTTGAGAGAGTGGTGAGTAGACTATTAAAATCTCAGGCATTGGCCCAAATGCTCCATAGCCCATCTCACCAGACGGTAGCTATTACACATCCACCTAACATTCCTCCTTCGACTCTCTTACAGAGCTCGGAGCCGGAGCTCCTCAGAGCCGTGACTGTTGTGGCTTCGGAGCCGATACCACCTCCCCCTTCGGCTCAGTCGTCCTCTGCTCCGATCTCCTCCTTGATGCCTTCATTGGAGGGATCCGGGCGTCTGGTCTCTCTCGTCGGCTCCGAGGGGGCGAGTGGCATCGGACCCTTGTCCGACCCCGTTCTCCCTCTCGGAGCTTCGGCGCTGGTGAGCTCAGCCCCATCAGCCTCGGAGCCGTCCTTGACGGTGCGGCCTGGGGTTCCTATCTCTTCAGAGCGGGAGCCTTCTGGCCTCTCTGATAGGGGAGCCTTCGAGGTGATGAGGAGTGTACTAGCCCCAGGGCATAGTCAACGGTTCCATCAGCTACTCCCACTACAGTGCCTGCTGACGTCTCTTCCCACTCTCTTGCTCCCGGACCCAGAGATCCAATGCCTCAGGTTTCCCCACTGGGAATATCTTCCTCTTCCGAGGCTTCTCCTGACCCGTCAGGTGAGCCTCCACGCAAGAGGACATGTAAGAGGAAACATCTAGACTCCCCCGAGTCTATTACATCCGATACTGACTTGGATGAGTCGGAGGGATCCCCAAGGTCCCCCTCTGAGGATGTCTCTTTCTCAGACATCCTTGAACTCCTTAAACAGAGGGGGAGCTGGCCTTCCCTTAATCCTTCCAAGGACAAGTCGGTATACCTAGAGGCGTTCGGGTCTTGACCCTCCACCTCCTGGGTGTCTCCGCCTTTCGAACCCTCTTATGGACGTGGTGGCTCGGAAGGCATGGATGGCCCTGGGCTCGGTGGAACCCATTCCTCGGAGGCCTTCTAAATTCATCACGGCCCCACCTGATAGGCAATTTTTGTTACAAAAGGTGTCCTGGTTGATGCCATGGTGGTGGCTGCAGCCACCAAGAAGGAATTAGCTGATCCTTCAGTACCTGTCCATCCTCCTAACAAGGATTCCAGGACTATGGATAGGTACGGCAAGCGGATATTTTCTTCAGCGACCTTTGCCATGCGGTCGCTGAACTATTTGTGTCACTTCACCCGCCTTCAAAGAGATGTTCTTAAAGAGTTGGGAGAAGTTTTACAGGATCCGTCAGCTGCTGGGTCCCAGGATAAAATTAACTCACAGCTAGGAATCCTAAACTCCATTGTTAACTCCTCCATGCGGCTCATTTCATATTCAGCCGTTGGAGCGAGTAGGGCTGCAGGCACAGGAGTGGCTTTAAGGCGTCAATCCTGGATGCGGCATTGTAATTTTGCAGACCCCTTCAAGGCGTCCTTCACAAACTCTCCTTTTGATGGTTTGACCTTGTTCGGACCTCAAGTGAAAGGCACCTTGACTAGATGCGAACAACATGGCAAGACTCTTTCTGCCATAGGAGTCCGTTTCTCCACCCCTTCAAGACCTTACCCAAAAGGTCAGAAGGGAGGGAAAATGTGGTTCCGCAAATCTCAAGGAGTCATGCCTGACGCACGAGGTCAGTTTACCCCCAGAGGCAGAGGGGGTAACAACAGACGCCGCCCTAGGGGCAGAGGAGGTCTGCAAAATCAGGGTAGCAGGGAGTCTCTCTCTGACAAACCCTTCCAGCATCCCTGAGATGTTGTCCGATTGTCCACCTTCGGAGGCAGTCGGGGGAAGATTATCGCTGTACCCAAAAGCCTGGCTTTCCCTTTCTCAAGACAGATGGGTACAGTCGATCATATCCGAGGATTACAAAATTCCCTTTATCCAAACCCGAACTCAGCAAAAGGGAACCCTACCAGACGTTCCACCCGGTCTAAGGGAACTAGCAGTACCAGAGATATCAAAACTGCTAGCAAAAAGAGCCATCCAGCCAGTCCCAGCAGACCAAATAGGATCCGGAATCTACTCAAGGTTCTTTTTAGTACCAAAAAAGACAGGGGACTGGAGACCAATATTAGATCTCAGCAAACTAAACAAGTTTGTAAAGAAAACAAGATTCCGGATGGTCACGCTTCAGTCCATTCTACCCTTTCTGGGCAAGGACAATTGGATGTGCTCGGTGGACCTTCAGGATGCGTACTATCACATAAAAATTCACAGGCGCTCCAGAAGGTGTCTCCGCTTTCGGCTGGGGGCCAGTCACTTCCAATTCAGAGCCCTGCCATTTGGACTCACTACAGCCCCCAGAGTGTTCACCAAATGTATGGCAGCGGTTACGGCTCACCTGAGACGTCAAGGATTCCAGGTGTTTCCATATCTAGACGACTGGCTCCTCACTGCAACCACCAGGCATCAGCTTCTTCAAGCCAGAGATTACACCATTCACATTTGCAGAGGGCTAGGGATTTCTATAAATTTCAAAAAATCTGCCTTGTCGCCCTGTCAATCTATTACCTTTATAGGCGCCAAATTGGACACCATACAACTTTCAGCAAAGTTAACAGACCAAAGGATCTTAGATATTCAAAACCACATCCATGTGATTCTTCAGAGCGACAAAATTCAGGCCAGGTTTGCCCTGAAAGTATTGGGTGTTATGGCGGCCGCCATAACACTTCTTCCCTTTGCCTGCTTTTACATGCGTCTCCTACAATGGATGCTGTTCACCCAATGGCCCTTTCAACGACTTCCCATGCGTCACAGGATCATGATAACTCCAATTTGCAAAAGGCATCTGACCTGGTGGATATTGTCCCCTCAAGTCCATCAGGGCAGACCCTTTGTTCCTCCCGCCCCGGTCGCCACGGTTACATCGGACGCCTCCCTGATTGGGTGGGGGGGCATTATCAGGGCAGGATGGTCCATGGCACTTGGCAACCTTTTGAATGCCACCTGCACATAAATGTCCTGGAGATGAGAGCAGTGCTTTTAACGTTGCAAGCCCTCCACGACTCTCTTCCCCTGGGGACTATTGCAGTCCAAACAGACAATACGTCCGTAGTGTGGTATATCAACAAGCAGGGCGGAACCAAGTCCTATCCACTGTGTCGAGAGGCACTCAGACTTTGGCAGTGGGCAATCTCTTCTCAGCGGTTTCTGATAGCAATGCATATCCCCGGGAAATCCAACATCATAGCGGACAGGTTGAGCAGAGCTATTCTCATGCCTCACGAGTGGTCTCTCAAACTATCTGTGATGGAAGAGATTTTTCAGAAGTGGGGCCTTCCTTGCTGCGATCTTTTTGCTACGCCTCAAAACAGCAAATGCCCCGACTTCTTCTCCCTCTTCCAGGCCATCCCCCCAGAGACGCTCTAATCCAAGATTGGCCCCGGGGACTTCTCTATGCCTTTCCTCCCTTTCCTCTAATACCACAAGTAATTCAGAAAGCAACCGCCTTGAGAGCCAAGATGATTCTCATTGCCTCTTATTGGCCTCGACAGATATGGTTTCCGTTCCAACATCGTTATCTTTTGGTACAGCCATGGCATCTGGACCCGGTTCCAGATCTTCTGACCCACGAGTCGGGGCAGTTGCACCAATCCATACCTTCTCTCAACCTCACTGCTTGGTTGCTCCACTTCCATCCCTAGCCAGGCTTCCTACGATTTCTAATCCCGTCCGGGATATCATAGTAGCTTCCCTTAAATTTTCCACCAGAAGGATTTACACTAGTAAATGGCAACGTTTCTCCTTCTGGGCAAAAGCTAGGAACATAGATCCCTTTACTGCTCCGATTCATTCGGTCCTGGACTTCCTAGCCGAAATTTTTCACTCAGGATCTTCTTCCTCCACAGTAAAAGTTCAGTTGGCAGCCATTTCAAATTTTCATATTGGCTTGTTGGACCACAACATAATGCCACATAAACTTTGCAAGGCATTTCTTAGAGGTATATTTTTACTTAAACCTCCGATTAGAGACCCCCCACCACAGTGGGATCTAAATTTAATTTTAACATCCTTGATTCTTCCCCCTTTCGAACCTGCGGCTTCCTGTTCATTGAAATTTCTTTCTTGGAAGACACTCTTTCTAGTCGCCATTACTTCTGCCAGGAGAGTATCTGAGCTTCATGCCCTCTGCATTCGTACTCCCTACTTAATCTTCCACAAAGACAGAGTTTCTCTAAGGACTAATCTGTCTTTCTTACCCAAAGTGGCATCGCAGACGAACTTAAATCAATCTATTGATCTTCCAGTTTTTTTCCCAAATTATTCTAACAGAGCGGAACAAAAACTATATTATCTCGATGTTCACCGCCAACTCAGATATTATCTGGACAGAACCAAACAATTTAGGAAATCTGATCAATTGTTTTTATCCTATGCAGAGAAAAGGAAAGGCCTTCCGGTATCCAAGGTAACCCTATCTAGGTGGCTGTCTTCTGTTATTACATGCATTTATCAACTCAGAGGTAAAGAGTTGATTTCTAGGCCAAAAGCCCATTCTACCAGAGCACTAGCTACATCTACAGCTTTTCAGGCTAGACTTCCAATAGACACTATTTGTGCAGCAGCCACATGGGCCTCTCCTCATACCTTTGTTTCGCATTACAAATTAGACTTGGCCTCCAGAAACAGAGCAAATTTTGGTTCCACCGTTCTCAAGAGTCTGTTCCATTGAGCCACCCAGTATAAAGGTGCTAGGGACGCGGTCCCATCCAGCAAGAATGAAGGCGAGATTGACAACTTAACATTGAGAAGTTATGTACCTACCATAACGTTCCATGTTAGTTGTCTTCTCTCGCCTTCTTTCTTGCGTCCCACCCACCATCCCTCTAGCCTGGACAGACTGAGAAGATCTTCCATTCCTTGAAGGGTTCTTATATTCCCTTGTTCACCATCTAGGTGTCCTAGGATATATATAGTGTAGATTACGATCTCTGGGGGGTTTTATCCCTCTTTCTCCTCCTTCCAGTTGGAGGATTTTGTTTTTTTGGCCTATGCTAGGTTTTTCAGCTTCCAAACGAGATCTGGGGAGTTATCGCCTAGCATCATGGGATATAGGGTTGCCTCGAGCCGGTAAAATAAGCTCTCGAGCTTTAGTAAGTGGCCGAGTCGGAGCCGAGGATCGGCTCCGAACCCATCCAGCAAGAAAGAAGGCGAGAGAAGACAACTAACATGGAACGTTATGGTAGGTACATAACTTCTCATTTTGTGCTATTGGGCAAAGTTACAAATATTGGCATAAATTTCTGGCATATGTGTATGTGTTTGTGCTTATTTGCAAAAACCTTCACTGGTATGTGTTAGTATGGCAGATGGATTTCAGGCATATGTGCAAGCTCATACACTTAAAATGGACTTGGATTGCATTTTTTTTTTACTGTAATTTGTTGGTATGGCAAACGGATTTCGAAAGCCATCATAACTTGTATTTGATCAGAATATTGCAGAGAATTGGAGAATATTTGTGGAAGAGTACGATATTTTTATACAAGCAGCTTATTCAGACAAAGGTACATGCACTTCTACTTTCATCTTTTCCCGGTTAGGGGTCGCCACAGCGGATCACCTGTCTGCTCATGATTGGCAGTGGAGTTTTATAGTGTCGAGTTGCCAGCCTGGCGCCCAACATTCCACAGAAGGCACACACACAGTCACACCTAGGGCCAATTTAGAGTGTCCAATCCACCTACAGCATGTCTTTGGGATGTGGGAGGAAACCGGAGCACCCGGAGGAAACCCACGTGACCACAGGGAGGACATGCAGACTCCACACAGAAGGCACCCCAGCCGAGGATCGAACCGGAGAACCTCTTATTGTGAGGTGGCAATGGTAACCGCTGCACCACTGCGGCCGCTCACAAGGGTGCACGCACCAGGGCATTTATTTTGCTAAACCTAGCTGGGTCAGAGGCCACTGAAAGAGAATGTTTATTTGTATATGCACCAGCAGTATATGAGGGAGAAGGTGAAAATCATCATATTGTTGTACAGGCTGAATCAAGGGAAGACCCAGAGTGTTTGAAGTACAAATTCAGAGAAGTGTGTAACCCCCAGACAAATATTACATTACAGAGGCATTTGTTTTACATGAGAGATCAGACACCAAGGGAAACTTTAGCAGCTTATATAACTGACGTGAGAAACAAAGCCAGAATGTGTCAGTTTGTTGACTTAAAAGATGAGTTAATAAAAGACAGGCTCATGTGTGGTATTAATAGAGCTGCTGTGAGAAAGATTTTGCTTCATGATAGTGATTTAACATTGAGGAAAGCCATTGAGATTTGTCAAGTCCATGAAGTTAAAGAAAAACACACAAGTATGGTTGCAAGTGACAAGAGGATGTTTTCAGTAGGTTCCAGAGCAAAAGACAGCATGAAACATGTGGCAAACAGAAGTAGGCCTAAGCATATGGCAGCCACAACCCCTGCTGGTTCACCAGGAAAACCATGTAGTTTTCCAGCAAGTTCTTAGACCAGTTTAGTTAAAGGATCATGCTCAGTGCAGTACAAATGTGAATTAGCAAAACCCAAGTCCAGCCTTATTGTTAACTGTCACAGTTGTGGTGCCAATCATGAGTCTAAAAGAGAGAAATGCTTAGCATTTGGTCAGCAATGTCACTAGTGTAAAAAATGGAACCATTTCCAAAAGTTTTGCAAATCAAGCAAACCCCACATAGTTGTAAAGAAGGGGTCACACAGAAAAGCAAACTGATCAAGTAGAGTTGCAGCAGTCCTCTTTTTATGTAGATGGTGTTTCTGTGATTGGTGAAAGAGTTAATGCAGTGAATTTATTGGCAAAGACCGAAGTATTTTGTACAGTCCGGATCAATGGCAACTACACAGAGTTTAAAGTACTCACTGGTTCAAAGCAGACACATTTGCTAAAGTGAGAACTAATGAACAATTCAATGTGACCAGTAATGTGAAACTTGTTGCTTATGGAGGTGAAGAAATTCAAACCAGTCACAGTGATGCTTTCATGTTATTTGGCTAGGAACCTTTACAGCTTGTTATTCTATGTAGTCCAAAGACCAGTGTAGTCATTATTGGGTCCATTAAGAGAAGAGCGAGAGAACTAGTATTTTGGACTTCATTACTGAAAGACATCGATAAAGTAATTTCTTCTTGTTTAGTATGATCGGGACAGTATGTGAGAGATGTACATATATAACTTACTTGGATCCAAACATCTCACTTGTAAACAAGGTTGTCAAGAACACGTGCATTATATCCAAAAATACTGCTCACCACACACAGAGACTTTCTTATGCTGAGGCACTTAAAAGAAACCTACCCAAACCTCACAGACCTCCTAAGCCTTCAAACGGTAACATCTGTCCTCAGCAATCACTAAAGTACACACCAAAAGCAAAACCTAACATCACACAAAAGTCTGCATCCAGTGATCCCCAAGAACAAAGTCCATGATTCAAGCAAACACTTTACCTGTTACTCTTGTTATAGTGAATTCTATTGTACAACATACAGATGCCCATCTCACCAGGCTGGACAAGGAGAAGATAACTGTTAGTTGCCTGCCTGGATTTAGGATCCACAATGTCATGCATGCATTAAAGTCACTGCTCCACAGCTGCCAGCATGATTGCATCATGGTCCATGTGGTTGTAAATGACCTTTGTCGTATCTCACTGGACTATAAAAGAGACAATATGGTTCTCACTTGAGTATGGGTGACAGACAGGTACGTGCCTTGCATTGAGCAGTAGTCTACCTTAACTAAGGGTGGTGCCAGAGTATAAACAGAAAATTATTGATTTTAATAATTAGCTTAGTTTCAGTAGTTGCTCCAGGGCAATTCAGTATCTATCAGCACGGGGGGACATGGTTAACAGACCACATTGATTTGCTAGGGAAGGTCTGCACCTTGTGCCCCCGGGCATTCAGATATTGGCTAAAAGTTTATCCAACCCCCCCCCCCCCAAGAGCCTTTTGCAGGCAATGGCAAAATGACAAAGCTACCAACATAGCAAAAAAAGAACTCAAAGCAGCCTTAAGGTGTTACCGCTCAGTGCTGTTAGACTGAAGAAGAAACTCCACACCCTACAAACTCTCCTCACTCTGGAGAATGAGGACATCTGTGCTGTTACTGAGACTTGGTTTAAAGCTGCAGAAAGTATTCTGGCAGTGCAAGGCTATAGTGACTTCAGCACATTCATGCCAGCAGCAGCACAGACAGGAACTAAAGGTGGAGGTGTCTCCATCTACATTAGCAGCAAAGACAAGTCCAGTTTGGTTAAACATGATGATACCCTGGAGTTCATCCACATCCAAGTCTCCATAGACAACTTCTTACCATGTTTTGGCCAGCTATAGGTCACCCCAGTGACCCACAAAGCTCACACTTCTTGCCTAGACCTACTAGAGGCCCTCACCATCCAAGTAAATAACCTGTTCATGGGAGACTTTAACTACACCTCTACAGACTGGGAAACATACACTGCCTTTAACTGAAGGGCATGTTTTCCTGGACTTTAGCAACATGAATGCCCTAGATGAGATAGCGCACATTCCAACAGGAGTATCAAATGTACTGGATCTTGTACTGACAAAAATTGAACACCCTCACCTGTGTCACACATCCTTATTGGTAAGTTCAGACTACAAAGCTGTTTCCTTTGAAATAAAAGTAAACCTGAAAAACCTAACTACACCTGTAGCAGTTAGAAACTATTCCAAAGCAAATTGCATCCTGTTAAGAGATAGTTTGTCAAAATTCATGGCTCCCCCAAACCAGAGAATATGACTAACCGGACAGAATTTTTTATAGAAACTCTGTAGAAACATGTAAATGGCTGCACTGAGGCTTAGCTTTACCAGAGACATAAATAGAACATGGTGGAAAGACTGATATGTGTCTCAAAGGCTCTCTTCACAATTTAATAAGCTCCCCATCTACATGAAGCAGAGTTAATCCCGGACCCTATCCAAGCAAAACCTTGATTATTGGATGAGAAATCGCAAATTCACCTTTGGTCAGGCCAACATATCTCTGACAGAGGTCGACAGTAAGTAAATGAATCCCCATCTGGCATACCCCCTCCCCACATAACCCTTAACTACCACCTTATTAACCTACTCCAACCATGCAGGCATCCAAGATCCCTGTGGACAAAACTGGGTTGGGTTGCACGGCTAGGCTTATAAAGACCATGGTAGTCATTAGCCAGATGTAAACCTATGAACCAAAATCACTCGCTAAATATATCATCTGCCTGTTTGAGTCTAAGAGCTCAGTTTCTTCTGTTGTGAGGCAAGCACAGACAGATGTAAGAGGAGAGAGGGGGCAGTGTTGGTGAAAACTTGCTGCAGCACTGCTACTCAAAGTAAGAAAGTTCTTATGCAAGAAATTATCTGTTCAGAGTTTCCTTCATATGTTTGTAACTTGTGTGCCCATTTTACGTGTGATCTAGCATGTTTACTTGATGTTGTGTTTGTAGCGATTTGTCTGGGCTCAGGTTTGTGTTATGAAGTGCAGTTTAAGATCACAGTTCCCCAGAGGATGAACAGCATATTATTTATTGTGTTTAAGTGGTAACTGTTTTTCTGAAATGGAGTGACCTCAGTGTTAAAATAATGAAGTTAAAGGGTGTGTGTGTGTGTGTGTGTGTGCGTGTGTGCGTGCATGCGCGTGCGTGTGTGTGTGTGTGTGTGTGTGTGTGTGTGTGTGTGAATAAAGCCCACCGCTTATGTAGGGGCTTGCCTTACTCGGAAAAAAGAATGTGTTTTGGAGTTTTGTGCATGTAATACTTGCTCAAGCTTTGTTAGCATTAAGTACGAGTTTGTTTATTATAGTATTTTGAGCACTTAATGCAGTGTTGCTATGCAATTTTCTGTAGACAAACTGCTTTTCAAGGAAATTGGTACAGCTAACTAACTGTACTCTCCATTGATCTGTTCTCACTGCTGAGAGGCATATTGGTAATTTTATGGCATGAAATGTTATTTTTCAGAAATGAAAATACAGTACTTTGTTGAAGCTTGCACATATAATTGTAGTATACTAATTTATAGTTTTTAGTAGAAAATGTAAAAATGAAGGGCAATATGTGGCATAGAGGAAGTAAACCCTTGACTGTGCTGAAACTATCTTTTTTTTATTTATTTATCCTTTGTTGACTGGGTTAGTCTCACTAGGCTAGTGGCCTCTTTTCAGGAAAGACTTAGAGGTAGTATTTATAGTACTAGTTAAGCTGCATTAATTTGAATACAACCTCAGCCCTCAGCACCAGTAAAACTGGTAGAGGATGATGAAAGTGAGTGGATGCTGCCAGCTTGTCCATCTTGGGTTGGGGGGGTGGGGGCTAGCTCTGGCCCATCAGCTGGGTGACATTTAGTAGGAGCACTAGTTGTTTGTCCCATGGAACTTTGGTCTATTTGGCAGTGCTGCCATGTACAGTCACACTGTCATCCCGGAGAATTCCTTGAAGGGCGGCTACAGTGCAGGTTGGAAGAGCTGCCACAGGGGAGATGGTGTAAGTCAAGGCTGGCCCATTCCCTACCACCTGACGGTTGCTGCAAGTATCTGAGCTCATGAAGGATTCTTGGGCAGAAACAAATGGGCTTGTAGGATTCTCATATGCCCAAGAATCCCCAGCCTCTGCCACAGTAAAACAAATGGGCAGATTAGATGCATGCAAAGAAGCCATCGGGTTTAGTCCTACAGGGGTGCAAAAAAATGTGAAAATAAAATATGTTGTTCCTGTTTGCATTGTTATTGTGGATTTTATTTTCTTTCTATTTGGCAGCTAGCAATTATTTAATGACTTTTGTTTCAGGTTATTGTCCAGTTCCAGCCATCAGCAGTGCCAGATGAATGGGGAACAACACCAGATGGACAGACTCGACCTAGAGTAGTCAAACGAGGAATTGATGATGATCACGATGAAATCCCAGATGGTAATTTCAATACTGTCCTGCTGCTTTAAGAAATAATAGTAATGCTATTTGCGCAAGACTTGAAATTATATTCTGCTTGTGATACAGACATTGTTTTCTGTCATACCACTTACTTACTGAAAAGCAGCTTTCTCCATTTTTTTTCAGCTATTTGCAGCAAACACACACTTAAGTGCCATAGTTCTGATTTTTTTTTCTTTTATTTTTAGTTTCATGTAGGATTGCAGAAGTTAGAGGGGTAAAATTAGTTATTTTTAAGCAGGCAGTCAACTTTATCTGTTTCTTTTTTTCACCGTTATATATGGTGCTTATTATAAGAAGCATACTTGCCCATTAAGCTTACATGGCAACTTGAAAGGCTTGCACCAGCAAGGGAATCTGAAGGGCAGAACTTATGCCTGTATTGAAAGATGATTCCTAATACCAGATTCTGAAAGTGGGAATTTTGTATAATTTTGTGCTCTCCTCTTTGCTGTATACCAGGTGGCCAACTGCCAGCTCATCAAACTCCACTGCTTTAGACCATACTTTCATTGAGCATGGGTATTGATCGTGCATAAATGTTTATTGATAGTGTGTGGATGAACATGAATGCTTGATAGGTTAAATGTCTTTTGCTCTATATAGAAACTATTTTGTTCCTTACAGGACATACAGGAGTGTGTGCGTGCACGCGCGTTTGTGTATGTGTGCGTGTGTGTGAGAGACGGAGAGAGATGTACAAGGCTTGAGAGGTGAGTTGTTTTTATGTGAGGGTTTGCTGGTGTGATAGAAGGGATGTTGTGTCTCTTGGTCCTGTTTGTGTTTGTAGACAAAAGCTAGCTCATCACATGGTGATTGCAGCATTTGGTTGTAGGAGAGTGATTGGATCTTCTGTGCCTGATTTGGAGTGGTAATGGTGTGCTTTTGAATTAGGGTGATTGCTTTTGTGTATATGCAGGTAAGATGATGGTTGTGTGTTGTGATGCCTACTTTGAGAGTGTAGTGTGTGTGTGTGGGGGGGGGGGGGTTCTCATTTTGAGGTCAGGTAATTTCGTAAAGGCTTTCTTCATATCAGGCCTCACAGAAAGCCTATTCTGTCTTCTTAGGACCTCAATTTTGTACTTGAAAAATTGACTTGGGCTCCTTTTGTTAGTTTAGCTTCCTTTTAACATTGTACTTGGAAGACTGTTCTATTGTTACCTCTCACTTCAGCCAAGAGAGTGTCTGAACTTCAGGCTGCCATGGCTATTCCTATTTTTTTTTTTTTTTGTTTTTCACAGGCAGGGCATCTCTTTGGATAATCCTTCCTTCTTTTTTGCCCAAGATGGTTAATGAGTAGTCCCTGAATCTTTTTTTTTCCTTTTCCACAGTCTGCTAGTGAGAAAGTTCTTCACACCTTGATCTTCCTAGACAGCTCAGATATTATATAGATAAAATGAAGGCAGTTCACAAGTCTGTGCAGCTTTTTGTTTCCTTTCATTCCAGGACTTTGGGTTTGGCTGTTTCTAAGCAAATTGTCTCATCCTGGATTTCTAAGGCCATTTCTTTTTGTTACTCCTTTCATGATAAATCCCTTTCTTCCTCTGTAAAGCACATTCTGCTAGGGCGGTTGCCTCCTCTGGTGCTTTTGAGTTTGGACACCAAGTCCATCCTTGAGGCTTCTCCTTGGTCCTTAGTAAACATTATAAATTGGATGTTTCCAAGACAAGAGCAAGTTTTGCCAGGGCTATTTTGCATGATATTGTTGAGGGCTATGTGACTTCCTCCTTCCAGCTTTTTTTCTTGGCTCTTGTACTCTCTTATGTGAAGAATAGTACAGCAGTGGACATGGAAGGACATAGTACAGTTGTGTGAAATCTTACCATAACAGTAAGTGTCCTTTTCTTCAATGTTGCAGTATTCAATGCCTCCCTTCTTATTGGCTCTTGTCCCTGTGCTTTTGTTGCCTTTCTGGCCAAGGGGACCTTGCTTCCTCTTTCCTTCTCTCTTGTTTCTTTCTCAATGCACTTGCTCTACTTCATCCCTGAGGGTATTCTTTTCCTCCTGGGACGATTCATTTCTGAGTGTTTGCATCAGTATGTCACCTTTATGCCCTAAGCCTTATATGGGTAGCATATGTGTGATGTACAGCACCTGTAAAATCTAAAGGCTTTTGTATACTGGCCAGAAGTTGGGCAATCCTTGGCAGGAGATCCCTTATGTGAAGAATATTGCAACACTGAAGAGAGAAACATCTACTATTATGATAAGATTTTACAGTACTGTACATTCCTTTCGGGGGAGGACTTCCATATTTACTTTTTATAAAAAACTGAACTTTTTCCTGTGGAAATACAATTTTTTAGCTAGGCAAAAATGTTTTTATTGACTGTCACATGACTTTTACTTTTGTGGAAAAAAAGATTTTTAAACTAATTTAAAACTACCTTTTTTAGGTTAAACTTATGCTATTTTACTTTTGTGGACTGGGGAAAGTGCGTTTTTGGTGGAAAATGTTTACTTCTTACTAACTTTTAACAACTACTGCTGCCAAGCTTCCCTGGGAATCGGGCATCTTTTCAGATTAACCATCGAATAACCTACCAGTTTCTTGGTTATTCCTTCTACCAGCCACCAAAGGAATAAATTAATAAACAGCCTTGGCCACCACAGCAGGCTGCTAAAGTGACACTGCTGTGGCCTTTTCTGGTTTTTCAGACCATTCCTCTTTTTCCTAGGCTCTCGCTGGTGTAGTCCCTGCAGTTGCTATGGACAGGGATTTATACACGTCCCCTCTACTCTGTTGGAGTGCCCTTGGTGGGTAAAGGAGAACCACTGTTGTCAGTCCTGGGAGAAGTGGTGGGGGGATACCTCTCTGCATAGCCAGACTGCTATGCCTATCCCTAGGGAGGTTTTTCCTGATAAAAGTCGGTCTGCTTCTTCAGAAATTACTGTCAAAAAGAAGCAAAAACCTAGACACATACTTTTTCCTATCTCAGTCACTTTGGATAACAGTAATTTATTGAGCTTATCTCACTGTTTATTTCAACTCTTTCTGGTAAGAGAATAAGGGGATTCTTCATTTTCTAAAGATGTTCTTGAATTTGAATCACAAAATGATTGTGAAGAGGCAGATTCTGTTTGGTCTGCTTGGGTTTCTGATTCAGATTCTTAGGAGAGTATAGCTTCTGCTAGTCCCTTTGAGTGATTTTGTTTTTCTGAAACTATTTACAGAGTGAATCAGTTGTTTCAATGGGTAAGATGTGGCATTCCACAATCCTTAAAGAAGTATTACGATTTATTTCAATTAGATTTTTCTAAGCCTACTCCAATTCCTCCTGTCCTTTCTGCACTGGAGGATATTTTTGTCACAGCCTGTTAACTTGCCTGCCCTCAAAAATGCAGACAGATTGTATCAAGTTCCTCAGTCTTTTACCTTTTTATATACTAATCCCTGATCAGATCCACCAGCTATTGCTCTAGCGAAACTAGCTGCTGCTAAACATCAGGTTAATACTAATTCCTTACCTTCTGATAAGGATGGGAAAGGTGTTAATAAATATGAGGGAAAAGGTTATTCTTCGTCTGCAACACTTTTCAGAATTCTCTACTATAAAGCTCATATGCTAAAGTTTAAGCTAGTCTCTCTTGAGAATATGAAAAATTGTATGGAGTCTGTGTTTTTTTATGAGGAAAAGACTACTTTGTGTAACCTAATTTCTTTTGTGTCTGAAGTGGCTACCCACTGTTTGAAACGTACTTATGGTTCTGTAATGCCTAGAGCTATCATGAGGAGGTTTGCTTGGTTGTTATTCAAAACCTTCCAGAAGATGTCAAAGCTGAAATTCCGAATCCTATCAAGAGTTAGTTTTTGGACCACCTGCTGCAGAAGTCTGTAAAATGTGTGATATGAGAAAGACGCTGATTCAAGCAATGTATCAGATTGTTCAGTCTTCCTTCTGCAAGTTTGCCTAGTGGTTTAATGTTACCCCTAGAACCTTTTTCAAAATGCAAAAGATACGAACACTGATACTGGTAAACAAACATTTAAAAAGCAATGCAGGGACGTTCCAAAAACAAAGGAGGAAATCCCCAGAATAAAGGACCATCAAATAAGTCAAAGTAACTGTCTACAAGACTTCCCTCTCCCTTCCCACTCTACCAAATCCTTAATCCTTCCAGAAAGCCTGAACAACCATTTCGCTCTCTTTGGCAACAGTTTCAGACAGATGGGTTCTGAAAGTAATTAGTCAAGGTTACAGTTGGCAGTAGGAATCTCTCCCTCTTTTTCCAGGCATTCCCTCAAATTTACAGGACCAAACTCTTTTCCCATTGTCATTCAACATTTCTGTCTCAGTGGGTAATAGAAGCTCTCCCTCCTAAGTTAAGAAATGGGTTTTATTCAAGAATATTTCTCATGCCAAACAAGAACAGAGTCACGAAGACCAGTACTGGATCTTTCCTTTGTAACCTTTTTTGTGATAGTACTAGAGTTCAAAATGTTATCCCTTCACAACTTGTTGCCCCTTACTCCTCATTTATATATATATATATATATATATATATATATATATATATATATATTTTTACTTAAGACGAGTATAAGTTCGCTACTTCTACTACTTTTGTCTGATCTGATGAATATGCAGTGATTAAATAGACATATATGGACTGAAAATCTTCCACACAGAGAAGTTTCTTACACTGTTTTGTTTTTGGACCCACTAAGCTTGTTTAGTGGGTTGTTTTGAGACTTTGGGGATACCACGGGGATTACTTGTCCCCCCCCCCCCCACATTCTGTAGATTCTGATTTCAGATGTTTCTTAATTTTTTTTCTGTGTTTGGATCACATTTTCATTTCTCTGTATTACTTTTTGTGAATACCCTTGGAGCAGTGGATTAACTAGCGTGTCTAGTTGCTGTGATAGCATTTGGCAGACTGCAAGGTATTCACGTTTACTTAAGTTAGACAACTTGCTTATGTTTTCAGAGTTTTTTTTCCAAGTGTCAGGAATCTCTCACTTGGATGAAGGATCTCTTACGCAGACTCGGGTTCCAGGAGAGCATACAAAAGGCTTGTTTTCACTGATTGCAAAGTAATTGTTGCTAATTTTCACTGTTTGCTAAGCATCTGTTCTGTTTTCCCACCAAGCAGTGTTTTGAATAGCTGATTTGTTTGCTATTTAAAACATTCTTTAGTATTGTCTTGCTGCTTTTGTACTGTTTAAAACATGTTTTAAATGTCTCACTGGTGTTTTTCTGCTGTTTAAATATTTTTAGTGTTCCCTGCTTAATTTAGTGTAGCTAGCAGTTGTAGCATAATCCAGATACAGGTTTGTTGCATCTGTGTCTGTTTGTTGTAGCTGTTGTATTCTGAGCACATTTTCCAAGCTATCTTTGATTAGAAGGCGCCCTTCTGAACCCTTATGATAGAAGTGTGCTGATTGGAACCTGTCTAGTGAAGGGAGATTGGTCTAGGGCTTGGAATAAGCACCCTTATTGGTTCTTTTGAACTTTTTAAAGTTTTAAGTTTTTAGCTTCTGGTATTTAAGCCCCAAGTTTGAGTGGGTTTCTGCTTGTTTGCAGCACCGCGCACTGCCACACAGTTATGCGCCATAGACAGCCATATGATTTTGACAAATTTTCCCTAAGATACAGCTGTAGTACATTATTGTAGTCCTCATCTTTAATGTATTTCCAGTCTAAGAAGTATTGCTACTGAGCTGTGACCTATTAAACTATCAGCCAAAAAACCCATCAGAAACACCCATCTAAAGAACACCTCCTAGATCACTCCTGAAAGTGATAACAGTTCTTCAAACCTAGCATTATGGACAGTTGGACTTCCCTTATTTCTGCTACCAGCCTTGTTGGCTTGAGTCTCCTGAGGCAGTGTAGCAGCATGTACGATGGCAATTTTCTACTAATAACTCACTCTAGTACAGATTGTGAGAGATGTATCTACACCAAGAATGTTGAATCCCTGCTGTCTAGCATTTGAAACAGTAACACTGAAGAGGTTGTCAACTCACCCACCAGTACTCATGCACATAGTGCCACTATTCATACACATAATACACAACCAACACATGCGAAGGTTCTCTCAAAAAAAAAAGGACCAAAACACCAGAAACCTCCAAAACACAAGACTGCTACAACTAACACTGTTCCCACAACATTCAAGACTTATAGCAACACTAGTGTCTCACCTACCAAGCCCTTAAAGCATAGGACTCATAAACCAAATTTTCTTGTTATTGTAGACTCCATAATGAGACACATGGCTGTCCCACTCATCAGGTTACATAAGAAGAAAGTAACAGTCAGCTACTTATCCAGTGCCAAGATTCGTCAGATCATGCATGCACTCAAGTCTCTTGACAGCAACTACCATTATGACTCTCATAGTTCATGTTGGAGTGAATGACCTGAGATGTACCTCACTGGACTATATGAAGAGAGAGACATGATTGAGCTTTCTGAGTATGTGTCCCAGGCAGGTATGTCCTAAGCCTTGGGCAGCATATTACCCTCACCTAGTATGATGCCACATTATAAACAGAAAATGATTGATTTCAATAATTGGCTTAGATTTTGGTGTCATTCCAAGGGGATCCAGTTTCTGTCAGCCTGGGATGGCAAACTTAACTATTTTGCCAGAGATGGTTTGCACCTGGCACCACTAGGCTTTCTGCTGCTGGCAAAGGCTGTTGCCTCCCCCATAGCGCCTTTTTTAGGCAAGGTCTAAAAAACAAACTGTTGATGTGAAAATTGCCAGCCATAACAAATGAATGGTTATGCTGATAAACACTAGGAGCTTAAAGTAAAACCTGCACACCCTGGAAGCACTCCTATCACTGGAGGATGTAGATGTCTGTGCAGTCACAGAAACCTGATTCAAGGCTTTAGAGAGTACCCCGGCCTTGCAAGTCTACAGTGCCTTCTACACCTTCAGACTGCAAAATGAATGTGTGAGAACCAAAGGAGGCAGTGTTTATACTTGTATTAGAGATAAATTCACCACTTGACTAGTTAGACAGGACAACTCCATGGAGTTACTCCAAGTTCAGATTACTGTGGGTGAGACCCCCCCCCCCCATTCAAGTCATAGCTAGTTATAGATCTCCTTCCGTGGATCATGATGCGCACGAGGCCCACTTGACCAAACTGGAGTCAATCCAAATATTGCCAAACACTCCGGTCATGGAGATTTCAGTTATCTCACCATTAACTGGGAAACCTACTCTAGCCCTAACTCACTCGTCCAAAAGTTCCTTGTCTTTGTTAACTCAAATGCCCTGGAACAAATTGTTCAAACCCCAACAAGAGGAACAAACATTCTAGAGCTGGTCCTCACTAACATGACAAACAGGTATACCACCGCAGCTGTCAGACCCTCATCGTGGAGTTGACTGGTAAGAGAAGTTTTATTTGAATTTATATTGCATTTGTTATCACTATTTTTAACTGTTTGTAGGTAGGAAGAGACTGCTTATTAACAAGCTTTACTTTGATTCATATTTTGTTGTTTTACCTTTAGTTTCAATTTTGGTTGTGAGAAAGGGATAGGTTTTGGACAGGCAAGCTCTAGCCACCACAAGGGGCCTAGACAGCTATAAAGTTACACAGACTGCAGAGAGGAAAATTCTGAGCATATCAAAACAACGCTGTCTTGGTTTGTGATTTGTTGTGGAGTTGACTGGTAAGAGAAGTTTTATTTGAATTAATATTTCATTTGTTATAACTATTTTTAACTGTTTATAAGTGGAAGAGACTGCTTATTAACAAGCTTTACTTTGATTCATATTTTGTTGTTTTACCTTTAGTTTCACTTTTGGTTGTGAGAAAGGGATAGGTTTTGGACAGGCAAGCTCTAGCCACCACAAGGGGCCTAGACAGCTATAAATTTACATGACTGCAGAGAGGAAAATTCTGAGCATATCAAAACCATCCTGTCTTGGTTTGTGATTTCTTGTGGAGTTGACTGGTAAGAGAAGTTCTATTTATTTTTACTATTAAAAGGAGGCGCAACTGCGAGCTATAGTGAGCAGAAGCTACTGCGCGTGCGATGTAAAGAAATTACAACTTCTGTCTGGCTGGTAGAACTGGTATGGTCAGAATAACTTTATTGTATTTTATTCTTTAGTTGGATATTGCTGGTATAATTTTTGTCATAGAAGTTGATTTAAGTTCCTTTGAATTTTTTGCTACTGACTTTGTGTAATTTTTTTTCCTTTACAATATTTTATTCAATTAAAGCTGAATATGGATTCCTTAAATGAGTATGCAATTAACAATTTGCTAATGCACAGGTATCTAGTACAGTGTAATAAATGCTATGCATATTTAAAGGTAACAGCTGATAACACTGCTGATCTTTGTTCCTCGTGTCAAAAGTTGGATGATTTGCTTACCATTGTTAGAAGCAAATCTCGACTTGATGATGAGTGCACATGTGCAATTGGCATGGCTTGGAGAACTGTTGCATCATATATTAATGATTTGACTGCTGAACTAAATAATGTTAGGCATAGAATATTCAATTCCTATGAAACATGATGAGGGCCCTGAGAACTATGGAATTGTGGATGCAAGTGTTCAGCAAGCTGAGGATCCAGTTTGTTTAGATGGAAACAAAGAAAGAAAGGAAGAAGTTTACAACAAATAAGGAAGAAAAAGAAACTGAATAATGACTGTAAAGGAAAGAGAATACATAGTAAAAAGGATTCTGCTTAATGTAACACACTGGTGACAGGGAATGAAGATATCTGTCAGAAAACCCTCAGTCTACAGGAAAAAGGCATCACCTTTTCAATGGAAAAGGTAGAAAAAAAGAGGCAAGGGGCAGGTGAAAAGGAAGAAATCAAAACTGAACGTGGAAGGATTGAAGAACATTACTGTAAGAAAAAAGAAGAGAAAGACAGATGTTGACTACATGGTTCAAATTGTGGATTTACAATGCCAGCTGGATGAGAATTTAATACGCAGTGAAAACAGTGGAATTAATAAGACTAATAGTGATGAAGATCTATCCTTCGTAACAATTGGTAGAGCAGAAATGGCTGTATTAGAAGCTGAAGATTCTTCAGAGATGGTCAGCAAATATATTCTTGTAATTGGAGATTCACTTATTAGAGGAATTGATATTTATATTTGCAGAGATGATAATGAACATTGAGTAGTGTTATGCTTGCCAGGAGCAAAAATAAAAGATGTGAAACAAGCCTTAATGTAAGGAAGTATGGATCTGTTTTTATTCATGTAGGTACAAGTGATGTCACCAACAAAGATTCTTGGACTGTTAGGAACTGACAGCCCTCCTAGATAATATAGCTTGTACTGGTGTTAAGACGTATTTTTCACAAATCACCTATAGAATGGATAGTCAGGTAACTGTGAATGAAAAGATTTTTTTGGATAAACACCTACATGGAAAAAGTCCTGTTTTAAAATATGGAAATGTGTAGCGCATCCAAGCCTTCTTTTGGGCACACGTGTTCAGACAGGATGGTGTGCATTTATCTAGATCAGGGAAGATAATTTTTGCAGCAGATATTTTGCAATATTTGACAAACAATAGCTAGGATTTTTGCCAGGTCAAAAATGTAACAGTTCACAGATAGCAACATTTGATGCAGCTGTGGTGGTTGTTAATTCTAGGAGCATTAATAATAAAGTTTTTTTTATTAGAAAACTTGCTACGTTCCCACAAGATTGATGTTATAGTTTGTGAAACATGCTTAAAGAACAATGACTGGAAACCAGTTCTGTCAGGGTATAAATGTTTTTACTGTAGCAGACATTATAACAAAAAATCAGGTGGAGGTGTTATGATAGGGATTAAAGATAGCTATGAGACTTGTGATTATTACATGTTCAGTGATAACACCAATACTATAGACTGTGTAACTGTGACAATAAAGACAACCCTGGAACATATAACAATTGTTGGAGTGTACAGACCACCAAAGTCAATTGCAGATGACCTAGAGGAATTCCTACATTTCTTACGTGAAACACAGGAGGGAAGAGTAATATTAGCTGGAGACTTAAATTTACCAGAAACAGACTGGAATAATATTGATTCAACAATGTTAGTAAAGAAATTATTCACAGAGTATATTCAGGAACAACAAATGCTTCAGATTGAAAAAAAACCTACCAGGGGACGGAATAATCTATATATTGTTTGTGTTCCCAAAGAAATTACTGTAACTTCAAGTCAAGTTTTACCACAATTGATTTGCAGTGATCATGGGGTGATAAGGATTAATTTGTTGCTATATAATTCTGCCAAACTGAAATCTAAGCCAATACACAGAAGGTTAATTACAGATTATAGGGAAGCAAAACAGTTACTATATAAAGCTAACTGAAGTGAGGTGTTCAGTGAAAAAACTGCAGATGGAATGTGGAAAGTTTTGAAAGAGAAATTGAGTGCAAAAAGTCAAAAAAATGTTTAACATCAGGATCTAGGCACATAACATCAGGAGGGTATATTTCCATAAGAACAAGATAGCTGATTAAGGTGAGAGACAAAAATATAAGAAATTGAAGAGAGATCGAACTACAACTTTGAAAACTGAAATAAACGAGCTGGACAAACAGATTAAGCATAGTGTTAGACAAGATAAAAAAAAATTGAAGAACATTTATATAAAGATATTGAGCATAATAGGAACCCTTTTTATAGATGCATAAGATATGGAAGGAGTAAAGATACATACACAAACTGATAAACTGTGTGCAGATTCTAAAATTTATACTTGGACACAGCAGATTATAGATATATTTACAAAATCTTATGCAAAACAATTTGGCTCCACAAAAGGGGTGGTAAGTTGTCCTAGTGACATCCAGGTAACCCCAGATACTAGAATCAAATTAGATTATATTGAAAAAGAACTGTGCAAACTGGATCCAAACAAAGCACAGGGAGGAGACGGAATAAGTAACAATGACTTGAGAACACTTAAGCAAGAACTTACACTGCTATTGCATCTGTTATTCACTAGTCATATAAATATGGGGAGATTCCTCAAGATTGGAGACATGCACTTATTAAACCTGTCTTTAAGGGAAAGGGGAGTAGGACAAACCAGAATCATATAGACCCTTAAGTCTACTTTCATGTTGTGGAAAAATAATGGAGAAGGTAATATTGGATAAGTTATTGTCAGAACTGGATAGGTTGGGACTTGAAACCATATATCAGCATGCATATGTTGAAAACAGATCTATTACCACCTGTAACATGATGTTCTATAACAATATAATAACAGCTATGAATGAAAAATTGTGCTGTGATGTGATTTATATAGATTTAACTTCAGCATTTGACAGGGTCATGCACAAAACACTGATCAATAAATTAGTACAACTAGGTTTTGATGTACTGTTGATAAGATGGATAGCTGCATGGCTTACAAATAAGAAATGGCAAGTATCACACAACAACTGGACAGGTGAAATCCTTGGTTACAGTCAATGTGTCCCACAGGGCTATTTACTAGGCCCTTACTTGTTTAGATTGCATCTTTCAGACCTTACTTTTTCATCTGAGGTGTTCTACAGTCTATATGCTGATGACCTGAAATTAGGTAAACTGATTACAAGCGTTACAGATAAGGCATGTCTGCAAAATAATTTGACTAAATTGAGCATTTGGGCACAGGAGAATAATATGTTGATAAATGCATCAAAAACTAAGCATATGAGATTTGGGAGACATAAACTGAAAGGTGAATATTTAATGCAGCACACAGTGATTGAAACTGTAGACTCATTTAAGGACCTGGGTATATGGGTAGATTCAGCTACGAGTTTTTCCAATCATATCATCCAGTTGGCTAATGATAGTTATAGAACTATAGGTTGTATAAAAAGATTTATAAAGTCTAGGAAATCAAACATAATGAAGTCATTATTTGTTAGTTACATTAGACCCAAACTTGAGTATGGAATAAACAATATGGAAACCCTATAGGAAAACAAGCATGAATAAACTGGAAAGAGTACAGTGGAAATATACTAAGGGCATCCATGGATGTAAAAATCTATGCTTTTATGAAAGACTAAAAATCTGAACTTGTACAGCGTCTCTTACAGATATTTAAGAGGAGATCTTATTCAGGTATATAGGGCATTTAGGGACAACTACCTCTGGGAATGTTTGGGGTTTTCAAAAAGTACTAGAGAATCATCAGATAATCTATGTAGAAGATTCTATAGGAATGAGAAGTGTACTAATTGGTTCTCTGACAGAATAGCTGATTCTTGGAACAGACTACCAAATTACTTTAAAGCAAGTACTAGTTTAGATATTTTTAAGAACAGCCTGGACATTTATTATGGGAAGGGCTTTAATCCCCATGCTTGAAACATTTGTAGGTATGTATGTATTAGTTAAATCAGAAGACAAGTCCGTCACCTTCGAACTGGCACTAACACCAGAACTCACAAAGGGTGAAGTCAAACTAAAAAACCTCACCAAGGCAAACTATACCCTCCTAGGGGAAGGTATAAATGCATTTCAGGCCCCCCCACCTGGAAGCGGTAACTACACCAAAGCTTACACTAAAGCCCTGTACAATCACTTGTAAAAGTGTAAAGACTCTGCTGTTCCAGAGAGAATCAAGCCAGAGCCCCAAGTTAAAACAAGCCACCTTGATGGACATCCAGCATCAACAACCTTTACAACAAATGAAAAATGTTGCTGTCTAGGAAAACTAAGGTGAGGCCCCAACAATGTAAAAGCACCCTTCTCAGCCTCAACAGGCTAATAAGGCAACATGTCAAATCCTCTAAGGGTAACTTTGAGAAAAACTTCGCAATCACAGACAACGATAACCATAAGGCCATTTACAGCTATGTACACAGCCTAAAAGTTAGGACCCAAGCATGTGCCAAACTAATGACTAACGGTATTACACACACTGATCCCGTAGAGATACCAAACCTGCTGGTGGACAGATTTGGCAAAGATTTCACTCCCTTATCCCCTCCAAACTTACCACAAACCTTGCCCCTAAGTAACCCCCCCCCCACCTCTTACATATCTGAAGAGCAGGCCATTAAAGCCTTGTCTAAGGCAAAAAACACAGCCTCTATGAGACCAGATGGCATCAAAGGCTGTCTTCTAAACAAAACTAAAGCATGAGATAGCATCACCATGAAGTAAATTATTCATCACAGCCTTAACCACAGGCTATGTTCCTGTGGAATGGAGAACAGCAACAGTTATTCCCCTCCACAAAGGTGGCTTAGCAACAGACCCAGGGAATTACAGATGCACAAGTCTGACCAGCCTCATATGTAAGGCCATAGAACATATCATCGTGGACCTCATAAATAAAGATGTAGGCACCTATAAACCTTGGATCCGACCCAATTCGGCTTCGTCAAGACAGATCCTACCTGTTAAATCCGGTGGATTTCTTCAAAAACGTGACCAGGGCCATTGATGAGGGCAAATCTGTGCACACAGCATACCTCAACTTGGCCAAAGCCTTCGACATAATCCCACACTCAGCCATTACTGATAAATTTAGCAAACTGAATGTAAACCCCTTTGTTGTAAGATGGGTTGCCAACTGGCTGACAAACCAGTCAAACATTATCAAAGTGAGTGATGCCACATCAACCAGCAGACCTATCACCAGTAGGTTGTCACAAGAATCAGTGCTGGGCCCCCTACTGTTTGGTATATACTTCTCAGAAGTTCAGGCCAAAACTAAGGGGCTGTGGCTGACCAAGTTTGTGGATGACTGCAAAGTGGGTGCAATTATTGAATCCCCAAATGATGTCAGTATACTTCAGAAGGGTTTTACACAGACCAGCGACTGGTGTCTTAGTCACGGTCTCAAACTAAATGCAAAGAAATGCATCATCATTCCCTTCTGCAAAAACAGTGTTCCATTCACACTATCAAATTAATAACAGTACCCTAGATACCTAAGAGGTGGTAAGGGATCTGGGATCACAGCTAAACTGCGACCTTAACTTTGACCACAGTGTGTCTACTGTAGTAAGGAAGGCCTTCTACGTAGCACACTTGATTAGCAAAGGCATCGCCTGTAGAGCAAAGGAGGTTATAACGCCTCTATACTCATGACTAATCAGGCCCATAATTGAGTACAGCACCCCTTTTGGCATGTACTGCACAAAGCACCTGCAGCAGTTGGAGAGGTATTAGTGGTTTCTAACAAAGAAGATCAAGAGACTCCAGCATGTGCCTTGCACGCACCTGACTAAAGTCCCTGTCACTATAGTCAGTATCGTATAGACTTCTTAGGGGAGACTTACACCTGGCTTATAGAGAAATATCTGAACCAAACCAAATGAATTTGCTGCACTTCCGTAAATCAAACAGAACTAGAGATACCCATTTCATGGACTTAAATATAGCCTGCGACTTGAGTAGGATAAGCTGGAGGGACAGATTTGTTTCCCAGTGACTGCTGCATCTTTGGAATAGGCTGCTTGCCAGTTCATGTGAAACAGAGCACCTCTATGATACTTTTCAAAAGGAACCTGGATGAGTAGATGGGGCACTGTCAATTTATTCCAGGGATAGGGCCTACAACCCTCCTGGACAAGGGCAGTCATTAGTCAATACAGTCCTGAGTATTGACTAGAGTATCTGTGGTATTACAGTGGGATGAAATGGCTAATCTTGAAATGACCTCCAGGTCGATAGCCTAGTAAACTGCTATGAACATGGAAAACAGTGTTACTGTTCTGGAAGAGGTCAGAGTAATTAGTGTCCGAGTTGCAAGCTCTTATTGTGGGTCAGCCTTATCTCACTTTCCATAAAGATAGGGTTTTCTTGAGAACTAATCATTTATACCTAAAGTGTCATCTGAGTTTACTTTGAGTCTAGCTATCTATCTCCGTGCCCTCTTTCCAGAACCTGAAAATGAGGGAGAGAGGATTCTCCATACCTTGGATGTCCACAGACAACTCTGATAGTATCTTGACAGAACAAAAACTCTGTTCAACTATTCATTACTTCTGAAGGCAAGAACAAATAAAGCATGTATAAAATCAGGCAATTTAAAATTGGTTGTCTCATGCTATTACCTTTTGTTATACTCAAAACAACAAAGTAATTCTAGGCAGGGTCAAGACTTATTATACCAAGGCCTTGACTTTATCTATGGCTTTTTGGAAACTGTTGGATTCTAAAAACATTCTTGAAGTAGCAATTGGTCCTTTGTGAATAGTTTTACAAAGTACTGTATACAATTTACCTTCTCCTGGTCTAGGAAAAGCTTTGCTAGGTGCATTCTGCAGGGGTTCCTTGACCCTCATCTTCCTCCCCTAATCAGTCTAAGCTGTGGTAGTCTACCTGTATAGCTAAAGCAATGGACATTTGTGTAAGTAAAAGTACCATAATTGTAGGTGTTTGATCACTACTGCAGTAGCTGCTCCCTTCTTCCACCCCCCCCAATTCATGTATGTTTTTGTTGCCAGATAAGGATACACATGTATATTTAAATGTAGATGTATGTATTTTTTTCCTAGTCTTGACCTTTTCTGGGCTTTAGCCCCCATCTCTCCCTTGGCATAAAAGCTATGATGGGTTTGGCACCCAAATGAGTCTCTTTTGTCTGCTCAGCTTAAGCTGACGAACAGTTTGGGTGCATGGAAGGTGCCCTTGAAGCTTTGGAAGCTGTCATTCTTTTGTATCCTGTGCAGGATACAATCCATATAGCAAAGGCTACTGTAACAGTAATCATTAAAACATAAACTGTTATGCTAAGTTTACTTATACAATTGTACTTTCTTCAGCCTGGTACAAGTAGATATTTTTCATACAGACTCTTGTAGCATTGTTCCTGATCTGTGAGAATTGGCCACAGGTTGACATCTGCCCAACTGGTGTGACTGACCCATAGATCTCTTTAAGCAAGGCCATGGTCCAGAGTTCCCACCTTTTGAGGATGTGAGCCTGCATCCTGCTTAAAAGTGGGCATTGGTCTGTGCCATCGTCTGTCTTTTTTTTTTTGATGCAAGTGTGTGAACTGCTCAGGCTGAAAGTTACCATTGCTTACTTAAGGCCTATGACCACAGAACATCTGTTGTGAAGAGTCTGCCAAAAGGTATGTTCCTCACTGGGAAAAAAAATCTTTTTCTAAATGTGCATTGTTAGTTTTGCTAGTGAACCTTATCTGGGAAATAATATCTGATTTATAGGTTATGTCGTGTATGCCTGAAGAGCGCTTGTGAATGCAGGTGCCAAATCTCATGTAAGGATTTTTGTCTAGGAGAGTTGCACCTTGTAAATTGTCAGATTGGTGTGTGTTTTTAAGAAAAATCTGAAGAAGCAGAGTGACCATGCTAAGTGTGGTTAATGCATAAGAAAATGGAAGTCATTATACAGGTGTCTGAATAGTTTTTGGCACACAAACAATTACCCCTCTCTTCCCCCACCAAAGGACCAATAACAATACCAGTAGATTGCCAAGCACCTAGTATTACTGCTGCACAGGTTAAAACAGCACTGTCTAAGGCCAAGAATGCGGTTTCTATGGGACCTGACAGTATCCTTGGCTGTGTTCTACATGAACTACAAAGTGAACTGGCACATCACCTGTGTGCCCTGTTCAATGACAGCCTCAACTCAGGCTTTGTCCCTACCGAATGGCACACTGCTACAGTCATCCCTCTCCACAGTGGAGGAGCAACTACAGACCCTGGGAACTTTCACCCCATTAGCCTGACGAGTCTGATATGCAAAGCTATGGAATGCATCATCATGGACCTAATAAACAAGGATATAGGAAATCTCCAAACTGTGGATCCCACACAGTTTGGTTTTGTGAAGGGTAGATCATGCCTTCTCAACCTGGTCGACTTCTTTGAATCAATCACCAGAACTGTGGATGATGGCAAGGTGGTTCATACAGCCTATTTTGATCTGGCCAAAGCCTTTGATGCCATTCCACAATCAGGAATCATAGAAAAACTTACTAAGCTAGGCATCAACCCCTGTATCTCTAGGTGGGTTGCAAACTGGCACATAGATGGAACTCTCAATGTGTAAGTAGCTGACTCCAAGTCAGACTGCCAACCAGTCATGAGTGGAGTCCCACAGGGTTCGGTCCTGGGTCCCCTCCTATTTGATAACTACTTCTCTGAAGTCCAGGCCAACACAAAGGGACTCTGGCTGACAAAGTTTGCAGATGATTGCAAGTTGGGAGCTATTATTAACTCCCCAAGTGATGTTGACATCCTACAGAAAGAACTCACGGAGACCAACGACTGGTGTCACAACCATGGCCTTAAGCTCAATGCTAAAAAATGTGTCGTCATCCCCTTTGGGAAAAACCCGGTTCCCATGAATTACCACATCGATGGTAGTCCACTGAACACAGAAGGCATTATAAGAGATCTGGGAACACAGGTTGACAGCAACCTCTCTTTTGACCACCACATTGCCACTGTGGTCAGAAAGTCCTTCTGTGTGGCACATCTCATTATTAAGGGTTTTGCATCCAGGAAGAAAGAGGTCATTGTCTCCCTCTACTCTTCTCTCATTAGGCCAGTCATCAAATACAATGCCCCATTTGGCATGTACCCCACTAGACACCTGCAACAACTGGAGTGGCCACAAATGTACCTCACAAAGAGGTTCCTAGGCCTTAAGCACTTGTCCTATATGGACAGACTCAAAAAAACTCCAACTATTCTCTATCTCGTATCACCTACTTAGAGGCAAGCTCTGCTTGACTTACAAAGCCATGTCTGACCCATCTCTGTTAGAAATGCTACATCTAAAGAAATCCCAATCCTTCCGCACCACACGCGTCAGAGACCTCAACCTCATTACCACAATCAACAGAACAAGCTGGAGGGACAGGTTCATAACCCGGAAACTGCCCATGCTATGAAATAGACTTCCCATGCATGTCAAACAGAGCACATCACTGGCCCTCCTCAAGAGAAATCTTGACGAATGGATGGGAAATAGAAAATGCACCCCGGTGATCACTCCAGTGGCTCTGCTCAACAGAGGCACTGGGAACTAAGGTCGGATGGCATGATGCCAGGGTAATCTTATGGGCTAGGCTTGTAAAGGCTCCAGGGGCATTATCCTAGTACACACCTATGAACCTATGAAAAAAGGAGCACTGCCATAAGGAGGTGAAGGAAGAGATGACCCACCAAAAGGATAGTAGGGAGAAAAGGATAACTCTGATATCCCATGGGCCTGAGGGAACTAAAGCCTGTGAGATAGCTGTGCAGTACAGTATGGTGGTGGTTGATACTTTTGCCATCCTCTGTCTTCTGCCTTTGGAGGCAGATATGCAAGGAACTTCTAGCATGTTCTTTCTGACTGAGTACTATAAGACTGGTAAATCAGACATTTTGTAAATCAAAAAGGCAGACCTGCATTAAGCAGGCCCACGGAGAGAAATTACAGAGGTTCCTTGGTCTTGGGGCCATTTGAATCAAGAATCAAGGCCAGAGGGTTCAGTGAAGTGGAAATGAACCACCAGGGAAGGTGTTGTAGAAGATTTTTCTACAGGCCTGTGTTCCCCCAAAACAACGCGCATGCTGTACTTTGGCCTTGTCACAGGAAACAGGAACACCATTCCAATTGATTCATGACCTTAAAAAGCTTTCATGAAATTTTGTGTACTGGCCTGAAGATTTCTTATATCACTTGATGCTCGTACCCTCAGAATAGCATAAGCCTGAGAAGTACTCTTGCTATACCTCAAAACTTTGTGGACTGTAAGGAGGAAAACCTAGAATACACAGCTCAAATGTTGCCCTCCCCCCAGTTCCAGCTTACATGACAAAAGGGTATTGTCTCTTCAAATTCTCTACCTGATGATATGTAGGGAAAACCCCACGAGTGAGAGAGCACTAAGTCTGAGATGAGAAAGATTTCTGATGCCAATAAAAGAAAGTTAGACTACAACCAGGCTGTCTAGCTCTTGAAGATACAACTACTGCATCATAGCCACACTTACCAATTTGCCTACCCACCATCTGGATTAACTGGGCAGACATCAGGATTTTTGATTTTTGGGGACTTATTTTGGAATTCTACATACAAAGGTCTAATGTTGGTTTCAGGATTTTACATTTATAGTTAATCATGTGTCTCTGGCAGTCCATTAGGTATCTGAAGCATTTGGGGATGCTGTATTGCATCATCCTAGGAAGTGACATATCAGCTCAAGTTAATCAATACCTTTAAAAAGAAGAAAACAGCAGTGGACATCAATTTCTGTCAGTGAATCTAAGGACTCCAAGTTAGTCTTAGGATATACTACACTCCAAGATGATAGGAAGAGCAGTGAAGTGGATATCACTGGCATGACACAGTATACTCTTCAGCTATTACTTGCCAGATAATCATGGTCAAATGTAAGGGAAAAAAATCATAAGATACTTAATGTTTGCAGACATACAGAACAAGTCCCTAAAATAACAAATCTGTGGTCTGGCACTTTATCCCAGAGGGTGGGAAGGCATGTGGTTAAGTGCACCTAAGAAATTTCTACAGCTTCAGGAGTGGTGTCCATTGGTTTGGTGGTCAGATCCCATGACTTTTCATAGGATCATAGGAGATTACTAGGCTAATGGCCCTGGAGACCTTACAAGCACAGCCAAGAGTTTATCCAAAAAAAAAAAAAAGAAACCTCAGTAAGCACCTGTCACCCCTGTCAATGAGGGACAAAGGTGGAACCCCTGGAACAAATTTATGGTTTCCCATCCACTAATCAAGGTTGCGTTTGAAGAGGGTCAGAGAGGTACTCTGTTTGACATGTATGGGAACTCTATTCCAGAGACGGGGCAGCCTCTGGGAGACAGACCTGTCTCTCCAGCAGATTTTGTTAATGCATATTAGATTTAGGCCTATTGAGCGGGTAATGCACTAGGAGTTAGACTTACGGATATGGAGCATCTCCAGTAGGCCGGGGTTTGACATTGCCTTGTAGGCGAGACACAGATCACCTCTGAGCAATCTGTATGATACAGAGTATAGTGATTGTGATTTAAGCCTGTCTGCATAGGATAGGTTTTGGAGACAATGGATTCTATTTGTGAGGTATTTCTGTGGCCTTTTCAGTTGGTGCAGGTGATTGGAGAGGTACATACCAAATGGGGCATTATACTCAATTATAGGTCTAATAAGGGAGGAGTACAGAGAGGTAATAACCTTTTTTTTTCTGGATGCGATCCCTTTACGTACGAGATGAACCAAGTAAAATGCTTTTTTGACAACTGCATGATGGTCAAATGTGAGATTGTTGTCAACCTGAATACCCAGGTTTCTCACAACAGGTTGTGTGCTTAGGGAGTTGCCATTGATGTGGTAATCAGTAGGGGCCATGTTTTTGCGAATGGCATGATAATACATTTTTTTTGCATTTAACTTAAGGGCCATGACTTTGGCACTAGTCATTTGTAGCTGTGAGACCATCTTGCAGTATGATAACAACAATTGGGGAGTCAGTGACAGCACCCAACTTACAGTCATCCACAAACCTGGTCAGCCACAGGCCCTTTGTCTTTGCCTGGACCTCTGAGAAGTGTATGCCAAACAGGGGTTCCAGGTGGCAGCGCCTATCTTGACCTTGTGGGTCCTATTTATGAGCCAGTTGGCCACCCATCTGACTAGATAGGTATTAGGACCAAGTTGTGTTAGCTTTTCGATGATGCCCGAATGAGGGATTGTGTCAGAGGCCTTGGCCAGGTCAAGGTAAGCTGTATGTACTGACTTTCCCTCATCCAGGGCCTTGGTGACAGTCTCAAAGAAGTCAACTAGGTTCAGTAGGCAAGATCTGCCCCTGACGAATCCGAATCAGGTGGGGTTTGAGTGCTTGGAGATTGCATATGTCCTTGTTTATGAGATCCATAATAACACGTTTCATGACTTTGCAGATCAGACTTGTCAAGCTGATTGGGCGATAGTTACCCAGGTCAGTAGTGATACCACCTTTGTGCAAAGGGACGACAATGGCAGTTCTGCACTCTGCTGGAAAGAAGCCTGTAGTTAAGCTGTGGTTGAATAGGGTGCTCAATAGTGAAGCTAGTTCTTGCTGGAGATGGTGCAGAATATAGCCTGGGATACTATTAGGTCCCATGGAATCTGTGTTCTTCGCCTTGGATAGTGCCTTTAACACTTGATCTACAGAGATGCGAGGTGTGGGACAAGCATCGGGGATGTCGACTGGGCCTTTGGGGGGCGATAAGGGGGTGAAGTTTGGGCCTTGGGGGGGGCGATAAGGGGGTGAAGTTTGGGCTAAACCTATCAGCCAGCAGGTTGGCTAACTCCTCAGGATCAGTGTAAGTGGTATCATTAAGTACTAGTTTGGAATAAACTTGGGCTTTGCCATGGAGGTTCCCAATGTAGCTGAAGAAGTACTTGTGGTTTCCCTTTGTTTTTGAGGCTAGTTCCAACTTAAAATTGGCTTTGGAGGTTTTCGCTAGTAATTTAATTTGCTTGTTGAGGCAGAAGAGGGAGTTTATCTGATTTGGAATCCAGGTGCTCACAAAACCTGTTGAAAGTGAGCTGCAGAATGCTGCTTTGGGTAGGGATTTCTTGTTTGTGAACCTACACAGAAGATGTGGTGAAAGCTGGAGGAGAGAAGAGTAAAGAACAACTTTTTTCACCTCCATCCCCAGTCATAGTAGGAATTATCTTTTAACAGTTGCCCCCCCCCCCATCAAGGGGCAGTCAAGAGATCACCAGACTAGCAGCAGGAAGACAGATGAAAAACAAAATTGACGAGGGGAAAAAGTTAGAGAAGAGAGGGTGCCGCAGACAGTTATAGTGTTGTTTAGGCAGGGCCAAGTCTCTGAGCCAGGCACACTAGTTATTTGTGGTCCTTGCTCATGATAAGGAGGGTGAGTTGGTATCTAAACAATCCCTGTAAAAGTGTCTGGTTAAGTAATAGCAAGACTGCATTCAGCATTCATCAGACCTTTCAGTGAGTACAGTGTCCCCTTTGGTACATACCTAACCAGGTACATCTAGCAATTGGAACATCCATGCAGGAGGAGACAGAATACAGGGCATAAGTAGAATGTCCTGTGCATACTGTCTCAAAGCCCTATTTCTGTTTTCTATCTCCTACAGGCTTTCGAGGTGTGATCTGTGCCTGACAAACAAGGCATTTTCAGACCGCACCCTGATGGACTTCCTACATATCCGCAAAGCAAACAGCACCAGAATTAACTGTTCCAGAGGCTTGAACCTTGCCCTTGATATAAACAAGACATGCTGGAGAGACATGTATGTATCCCAGAGACTACCTCTTCTTTTTAATAGGCTTCCCATGCATGCAAAGCAAATTCCTTCTTAATCCAGTTAAAGTTTTCTGTGGGCAATTGGAAGGGGAACAGGAAATTCATCCCTGGTTTGGAACCTATGTCTCTAATAGACACAGGCAGCCTGTAAATAGCTCATCTCGTAGGATCCTGCTTGTAAATGTTTAATCTCCCAAGACTCTGCATATGCTTAACAAAAGTACGAGAACTTGTCAGAAATTTGGGGTGCTTAGCTAGGCTTAAAAAGGCTGTAGTGGTCATTAGCCTGGTACACACTTTTGAACCTATGAACTGTGGAGGGACAAGATAAAGCCTGTTCCACAAGGGTAGTTTCAACAAAAACAGCCTTTTTCAAGCATGTCTTATCCCAGAGCATTTGTGAATTAGCAGTTTAACTACCTATTCACTTGTTTTCAGAGTCCTGCAAGCTAGATTTGCTGTCTAGAAACCGAGTGGGATTATTGACTGTTTTCCTGTAAGGTCTGCTTTAGAGGGACTTAACAAGACAACTGACCTTTCA